>NC_091121.1:39422786-39610286 GCF_040183065.1 Periplaneta americana | reverse complement strand
TCGTATCGACTGTCATTTTATGATGATGTTTACCTTGTAACCACAGAAGAACAAACCAAAGATCATAGAATTATTAGAATAATATTGCTGTAGCTTGTACTCTTTGACCAAAATATAGTGTGGTAATCGATTAGAGCCAGTTGTACTATCGATATTTAACGCGGCACACTAGAGCGCTCTATCGGATCCAATAGAAAACCTCAGATATTCTATTACCTTTCGTAACGAAGTAATGACGAAACTATGACGTAGCTGTGTAACAGTTATACTGTTATACACGACGTATGTAGTGATTATTAGTAAGGAATTTACACACGACTTATAAACGAGCTACTCATTGTATAAGTATAAGACAGTTAAACGTCTGTATATAGAGTTTTTATTAGTAAGACCATTAGCCTATATTCTATTCTGTTGTATATTGTGTATTCTATTTTTATGTTGCGTCTTCTATTTTATTTTATGTTCTATATTCTATTCTGTCACTTTGTTATATATTCTATTCTGTTTCTATTTTCTATATTCTATTTTATTCTGTTTATATGTTATATATTCTACGTATATTCCATTCTATTCTATTTCTGTACTCCTTATTCTATTCCGTTTCTGTGTTATAGGCCTATATTCTATCTTTTTTGTGTTGCTTATTCTATTGTGTTTCTGTAATTATTGCATATTCCATTTCATTTTGTTTCTATGTTATATATTCTATTCTATTCTGTTTATATGCTGTAGGCTATATTCTATTCTGCTATATATTGTATATTTTAGTCTATGTTTATGTTGCATATTCTAATCTCTTTCATGTTGTATATTCTATTCTGTTTCTATTTTCTATATTCTATTTTATTCTGTTTATATGTTATATATTCTACGTATATTCCATTCTATTCTATTTCTGTACTTATTCTATTCCGTTTCTGTGTTATAGGCCTATATTCTATCTTTTTTGTGTTGCTTATTCTATTGTGTTTCTGTAATTATTGCAAATTCCATTTCATTTTGTTTCTATGTTGTATATTCTATTCTATTCTGTTTATATGCTGTAGGCTATATTCTATTCTGCTATATATTGTATATTTTAGTCTATATTTATGTTGCATATTCTAATCTGTTTCATGTTGTATATTCTATTCTGTTGCTTTGTTGCATATTCCATTCTGTTTTTATTTTCTATATTCTATTTTATACTCTTTATATGTTCTATATTTTATATTCATTCTATTATATTCCATTTCTGTGTTGTATGTTATATTCTTTTCTATGTTGTTTGTTCTATTTTGTTTCTGTACTGCATATTCCATTTCATTCTGCTTCTATGTTACATAAGTTATTCTATTCTATTTTATTTTGTTTCCTTGTTGTAGGCTATATTTTAGTCTGTTTCTATGTTCTATATTCTATTCTTATAGGCTATATTCTAATTCTATTTACGTTGTATATTCTATTCTATTTGTTTCCATGTTTTGTAATGTGTTATGTTTGTGTGTTGTATATTCTATAGTATTCTATTGTTTTTGTGTCGTATATTATATTACATTCCATTCTGTTTATGTTGCATATTCTATCTTATTATATACTATTTTATTTCTTTGTTGTAAATTCTGTTCTATTCTCTTTCTGTGTTGTATATTCTATTCTGTTGCTATGTTGTAATTATCTGCCCTATTCAGTTCCGATATGCTTAATTACTATATTCTAATATTCTCTGTTCGTTTCTAATCTTTCTGATGTGTTCTTTTTTTTATTATATTCCGTTTTATTTCATTACTGTAAGTTATTTTCTGTTCCATTGTGTTCTATGTTGTATTTTAGTAACAATTTCTTCATTTTATTCTAAGGTTCGGTTTATTTTATTCCACGTATTATCTGTTTGATTTAATGTATTAAATTAATTCATGCATTTTTATGTAGGGATTCAACTGCATAGGCCTATACTAAGCTTTACCCTAATTTGAATAATAGTCTACCATGATAATGATGATACTGATGATGTTGATGATGGCGCATATGATGATAGAACAGCGTAGAGGTATCTCTGTTCATTGGGAGGTGTGCATGTGTATGTAATATAATGCCGGACTTTCCCCTAACGTAATAAGTCGGTTCTTATATGTAATTACCATATTGTGCAAATTCATACTGAAACAATTGAAGTTCTAAGAGTGGAAATTACGAAAGAATTGTCACTCACACGACACAATTTGCAGAAGAGTCTCATTAATATTCAGTCAATGAATGGCAAACTCTGTTCCGTGTTGGTGAAAGTTAATTAAGAAATTAAGTTTTCCATTAAAATTGCTGAATTAAATATCAAAACTTCCTATACCTTCACGTCAACTGTTTGCATAAACATGACTGTTACAGCTAATATGAACTTTCAATACAGGGTGTGTGAGACATCTTGTGTAAAAAGTAATACAGATGATAGAGGAGTCTAAGCTGTATATATTTGTAGGTAAGGAACCTGGTCGGAAGCGCCATGAGATCTTGAAGGAGAAATACGTTTGAGGAACATTTTTGTAAGCTGCCTTGGTTCTCAAAACAAACAATTGCCTACTGCGTCGACGTTTGGCGAGTGCTAAATGGATTTATGCTCGACCATGCCGAAATGTAGTAATTATACACCTGGTAGTAGCCCTTTAATGCACCTCATTAAAGTACACCTATTCATTATAATTCAGTTGTTCAGCCAATGAGAAATCACCATTGTACCATTATAAAACCGCAAGTATCGATTATTCTCGGATATGCAATCGAAAGACAATTAACGAAAAGTCACGGAGGCTGGAAATCCAATACTGTCGCAGAAGGTTATGTTCTGTTACTATAATAATTAGCGTTAATTGTAAATAATATTCAAATAAATTCAATTTGTCATCTCGTTTTTCAATTCTAAATCAATTTCCAGGTTATATCAAGACTAATCTTCATGATATTCTCTAGATTATATCAAGGTCAATGACATTCGTGCCTCGGAAAAAATCAATACTTTCGCGTCTGCGCACATCTCACAATTCAGGTCAGTTCCGCTCCTCACTTACATAACCATAACATGAATACTTATGAATAATTTCAAGTTAGAAATATGGTCGAGCATAAAAAGTCGTACGAAACTTGCCTATAATGATAATTAAGGCGCTCGTATGAAAATTATGAAACTCGCTTGCGCTCGTTTCATAAACAAACCTACTCGCGTCTTAATTACTACCATTATAGGCTCGTTGCATAATGTACTATTTTGTCACTCCAGATATGGCTATTGTGGCTGTTGAAAAATATCACTGGTGAAACAGGCCTCATCTGCGAACAGTTCAAACTACGTATGTATATGTGTGTTTCCAATGCTTACCCGCTTTACTTGCGTGATTATCACACCCAAGTATCTTAGCCTATATTTATTTACACTTACCTGAATATAGTTTTGAATTGTAACCACAACGCAACACATAAAATAACTATTACGTATTAATGTTAATACTTACTTACTGGCTTTAAAGGAACCCGGAGGTTCATTGCCGCCCTCACATAAGCCCGCCATTGGTCCCTATCCTGAGCAAGATTAATCCATTCTCTATCATCATATCCCACTTCCCTCAAATCCATTTTTATATTATCCTCCCATCTACATCTCGGCCTTCCCAAAGGTCTTTTTCCCTCCGGTCTCCCAACTAACACTCTATATGCATTTCTGGATTCGCCCATACGTGCTACATGCCCTGCCCATCTCAAACGTCTGGATTTAATGTTCCTAATTATGTCAGGTGAAGAATACAATGCGTGCAGTTCTGCGTTGTGTAACTTTCTCCACTCTCCTGTAACTTCATCCCTCTTAGCCCCAAATATTTTCCTAAGCACCTTATTCTCAAACACCCTTAACCTATGTTCCTCTGTCAAAGTGAGAGTCCAAGTTTCACAACCATAAAGAACAACCGATAATATAACTGTTTCATAAATTCTAACTTTCAGATTTTTTGACAGCAGACTGGATGATAAAAGCTTCTCAACCGAATAATAACAGGCATTTCCCATATTTATTCTGTGTTTAATTTCCTCCCGAATATCATTTATATTTGTTACTGTTGCTTCAAGATATTTGAACTTCTCCACCTCTTCGAAGGACAAATCTCCAATATTTACATTTCCATTTCGTACAATATTCTGGTCACGAGACATAATCTTATACTTTGTCTTTTCGGGATTTACTTCCAAACTTAAATTATTATTAATACTGGTATTAATTAATTAGTATGTTCAAATTTCACTAGCTTGCAGTAACCGGCTCAGATATCTAGTACAATTTTAATTTCATAGAACTCTAGTCTGTCTCAGTTGCCAACAAAACAGTTACAAAATCACTACCATTTGTAGTATTTGTCAGTATCGAAATTCGAAACGAAGTTGGCAAGAGAAAATTCAACCTGCAAACTAGAAAATCACCACAATCCACTAGCATATGTAGTAATGGGGGAAAAATTGTTAGGTTTCACTCTTAGGGTATGAAGTAAGCTGACACGGACTATATTGACTTACGGATCTGTTATACCCTCTTGATAACGATTTTCTGAAAAACGCACAGTTTCTGTCTCATTTAGAATACAGCACTAAAAGTCTAATATTCTCATATAAAATATTTTCATGAAACAATACTTTAAAAATTATTAGGGTCCTATAATAATCGATGGGGTCTTATTTTAGAGTAAATAGGGTATTTAGAGAAGTAAGTAAGGAAAAAATAGAAGGGAATTATACATTTTTAAATTAAATTAAAAACATTTTTAAGATAAAACAGTATGAGGTATTTATTTATTCAATGTAATGAACAACAAAATGTAAGTTTACACTTCAAGGAGAGATATCAGATAGCCTACATCCAGTAACACGTGCGGAAAACATGTTCTGTTGAAGTAAAGCAGTGATGGTCTTGTTGGCCAGTGCTGAAAGCTGCGCAGTAGCGTATTGGACAACCGGATAACCATGTTTACTGCGCTAGTTCAGATGCTCTGCAAAGGAAGTGTTTATTGGGCACAGATATTATCGATTAACCTGACTTATCCTATAGTACAGTTTACTATAGTAATAATATTATATACAAGGCTGGGTATTTGTGGAGATCGCGAAAATCACGACATAATAATTGTGGAATAGATTTTTACTAATCTTTACGAATTAAGTGATTCTAATTAATAATATGAGGATAAAACAATCGCGACAAATCGCGAAATAGAGTTCTAATAGCGAAATATGAACACATTCGCGAATTATTATTATTGCGTCGTTTTATAGCGAATTTCATTCTCTTGAGTTTTTTTTTCGGATTTTTTTTTCATTTGAATTTGTTATAATTAGGGTAAACTAGGGTCTGTTGGACAGTCGGGCATGTTGGACACTCTGTACTTTAACGTGTTGCCTCTGCTAGAAGCCCCACTCGTGGCTACTTCCGTCATTGACTTCTAGCAGAATGTGCTGCCCACAAGTGGCGAGGTAACACGTTAAAGTACAGAGTGTCCAACATGCCCGACTGTCCAACAGACCCTAGTTTACCCTATATCCAAGTAGGCTACATTGCATGGTATTCCAGGTGTTCTGATTACGTATTGAACTCAAAGGATGGAGAATTCAACATTTCACTAATAATTTAAAAGTGTTAATTTGAGGGCTGCAATTTTTTTTAATGAATGTGTGTTAAATACAGCCTCAATCCTACAAATATTGCCTATTGACCATACCGCTCCTTTACCAGAATCCAACAAACCTTTAATGTTAATTATTTGGAAAGTAATATTCATACTGAGTTAATACTCCAGTTCCGAAACACTTTTTTTTTTTTTTTTTTTCCAAAATTTCAATTAATCTCCGTCAAGAATACAAATCAATCTCCAACAATCTCCGCCGACACCAATATTAAAAACACATCATCATCATCATCCTTCGCGAATTAGGCCTTCCTAGACCTGTTTCGGCCCCATCTAGCAGTCTTCTTAAAGGTCTTCCTGGTCGACGATGTCCTCTAGGTTTATATTGCATCATAATTTTTGGGATTCTTGAATTTTCCATTCTTCTTACATGATCTAGCCAATTGAATTTGTATCTGCTGATTTTTTCCTTCTACTGATTCTACTTCTAATTGTTCTAAAATTTCTTCTTTCCTTTTTCGGTCTAAAAGAGTATATCCTGCTGTCCTCCTGAAAAATGTCATTTCCGTTGCTACAAATGATAAAATTAATCTCCATAAATACCTGCTCCTGATTATGTATAATAATTTACTCGCAAATGTTTTATAGAGTCTCTGCGAACGTTGACATAATACACCGACCGACCAGAGGAAAGACATCCTGTGTGAGATACATAAGTCGCCCTTTCAAACAGTTTTGTGATGAATTATTATATGCGGAACATTTCACGGCATATTTTCAGCAGGATAACGCCACAACTCATAGCAGAGGCAAGTAGCGGCAGTACATGGGGGTCTTACTACTGGTCGACCGGCGTATATTCCGTCAACGTTCGCTCAGACGCGCTGTATTTCTGTTATCGTTCTTAGGCAGTCTTTTTTTCCTTGGTTTTACATAAACAGCCTCATTTTTAAAGCTCTATAATTCTTTTGTGTGAGATTGTGCGTATTTGCTTGGTTTCCGCACAAAACTAATCCGCGGAAAGTCTAAAATTCCACATTCAGTATTCCCAACCTAACACACACAACAATTTCCCTCTTCTTACCGCTTAAGTGACATATTGATTTTACTGCTTTAGGCTTTTAACATGTTATTTTTAGAGACGTTCAATATAGTAATAATTATAAATTGGAAACTTACCACTGCAATTTCACCTAAATTGCACTGTTAATTATTGTTTTTAAATACTTACTTACTTACTTACAAATGACTTTTAAGGAACCCGAAGGTTCATTGTCGCCCTCACATAAGCCCGCCATCGGTCCCTATTCTGTGCAAGATTAATCCAGTCTCTATCATCATATCCCACCTCCCTCAAATCCATTTTAATATCCTCCCATCTACGTCTCGGCCTCCCTAAAGGTCTTTTTCCCTCCGGTCTCCCAACTAACACTCTATATGCTTTTCTGGATTCGCCCATACGTGCTACATGTCCTGCCCATCTCAAACGTCTGGATTTAATGTTCTTAATTATGTCAGGTGAAGAATACAATGCGTGCAGTTCTGTGTTGTGTAACTTTCTCCATTCTCCTGTAACTTCATCCCGCTTAGTCCCAAATATTTTCCTAAGTACCTTATTCTCAAACACCCTTAACCTATGTTCCTTTCTCAGAGTGAGAGTACAAGTTTCACAACCATACAGAATAACCGGTAATATAACTGTTTTATAAATTCTAACTTTCAGATTTTTTGACAGCAGACTAGATGATAAAAGCTTCTCAACCGAATAATAACACGCATTTCCCATATTTATTCTACGTTTAATTTCATCCCGAGTGTCATTTATATTTGTTACTGTTACTGTTTGCTTTAAATATTTGCAAAGATTAAGTAAACTCTACAACTCCACTAAAGTTACTGGATTCGTGATGCAAGTAACATTAAGGAAGCCGTGAAAAAATCAACAAGATTCCAGACTCATCATAGACTGGGAAAAAAAAAGACAGACGTATATCACGGCCTGCTGGAGTATAGTAAACACAGAAAACATTTTAAAGCAACAGTCTTGAAGATAGATATTTTTGTTTTGCAAATTTTCCTTCATTGAACAGAAACCAAGATGGAGATTTCATTGCAACTAATTAGAAATTCCTCTTTCAAGTATGTAATAAACGATCTTTGCACAAAATAATGTACGATACACGAGCGGTATGTTTTCTTTCAATTCTCGGAAATTAAAAAAGCACAACTACGTTTCGCTTTTTCAAACTTTTCCTCGAACATGAAAACTTCAACATACCGCTCTTGTAACGCATATTACTATTATGTCTTGTTATAAAAACTTGCTTAATAAACTCTGCGCCAAAATTATATTTATATTTTGATGTATTTTATCATGGAGTACCTGATTATAATTATACAGAGTGATTCTGAAAAGGACTGGCAGTACGGACTGTTTTGAGCGAAAATGTTCATATAAACATCTGTCCGGTTTTCAATGGGTTTGGAGATACAGCTGTTTGAATATTACGTATAACAAGCCTTACAGATTGCAGATGGCACAAATGACTACTCACAAAGGATTAGAACGTATTGCTCTTCTGATCGTTTAACTTGTTTATTTTACGACGTGTGACGCTAAAATATTAGGCCCTAACCTTTAAATTGGCAAAATTTCATTTCTCACACTAGTTTATTAAACCGTGTCGGACTGTAAAGAAAACAACTATCGCAATGTTCATATTTTATATGTTATACAATATTACAGTATTGTGAAATTTTGGTTAAATTTAATTTTCCTACCAATTTTTTTCTACTGTTCTATTAAAATTATAGCATATATCATATTAACCTGTTGCATCCTATAGGATACTTTGTGAATTTAAGGGTTAAATGCGACGATTATCTAACGTCTGAATGAAATTGAGATGATGATGCCAGCGAAATGAATCAAGAGCCTAGCGCCGAAAGATTTTTTAGTTACTCATTTAACGATGCTGAGTCAACTACTGGGTTATTTAGCGTCGATGGAATTGTTGATGGCAAGATGATGCCGAGGATTCGCCTTAGAGCATCTGACATTCGCCTTACGGTTGGAGAAAACCTCGGAAAAACCCAACAAGTTAATCCACCCACGAGGGAATCGAAACCACGTCCGAGAGCAACTCCGGGTCGGCAGACAAGCGTCTTAGCCGGCTGACCTGCGCCAGTGGCGCGCCGAAAGTTACCCAGCATTTGCTCTTAATGAGTTGAGGGAAATGCCCGGAGAAAACCACAACTGGGTAACTTGTTTCAACCAGGATTTGAATTAGGGGCAATCAGGCATGCTAACCGTTACTCCACAACGGTGGACTTCTAAGATTGTTTGAGGAGAGCACTGTTCATAATGAGTGTTGAGAAACAGCTGTTTATAGTTGTCTTGGCTAGCAAGGATTGGTAATGAGTATGTTCTTCCTTCATGACGGAGCCTTTGTACATTTTAGTCGTCAGGTGATCATTTAAATCTCAAATTTCCGGTACGATAGATTGGTCGCAGTGATCATGTGTCTTGACACCAAGGTTCTCAAACCTTATTCCTGTCGATTTTTATCTATGGAGGTGTATGAAAGGCGAATTGTACAAAAACGAAATAAATGCAATGGACAAATTGGCTGCTCGTATTCTACGACTAGTTCTTCCCTCATGAAGGAACGACGAGGCTACGTCAAAAGAGTAACACTTACTGTTATCAGCAGAGCGCGAAAATGCATTGAGCTGATGAAATGTATTGATACCATGTAAATAAGTAATAAATGTAATCATTAGGTAATTTGCCTTTTCTTCTTATCATTTTGTAAGGATTATTATGAATAACTTTCAAACAATTGTATCTCCACGCTCATTGAAAATGAGGCATTTGTTTATACGAACTTTTTTACTCAAAATAGTCGATACTACCATCCTTAAAAATATGTACTATTCCTCCTAAATTACTCTGTATAAGGCTTTAACTAATATTAGACTATAGGCCTATGTTCAAGTGATGGCTCACAAGATGGAATAAATACTTAGAAAAACGATGGCAAAGGTGACAGGATTGCTTCGTGAAAAATTGTTCCAAGCACAGGATTCAAACTTACATCGCATAGGATGGAAAGCAGGTGTAATACATGTCTATAACTCTCTAATGAATAATAAGGCTTCGTCTTCTTCTTCTCTTACCTCTCGATGAGAATAGATAGGTTTTACGAAGTCTTCCTGAGTTCCTAATCTATTGTTCTCAGCCCTCTGGCAATGTTATCAACAGTCAATCCATTCAGATCTTCTACAGTATTGACAAACTTATCTGCTGGTTTGAATTTCACCTTCTTTAACATCCTAATTCCTAACACTATCGATTCTAATTTTTGTATACAAAACAGACACGAATAGAATTATTGACAATTACATTTTTGTATAACATTCTGTTTTGTTTCAGGGCTGTGCCAAATCTACATCGCTTGAATTTCACATCGTGCCGGTAAGTGTGAAGTTTAAATAATACATAAAGTAGAGACTTTCAATTTAACATAACAGATGTATAAAATTGTATACAGATTATATTCCTTAAATTAATTAAATAAACCTGAATTTGACAGTGTGGTAAGCTGGACTGCGTGATTGTTAAAATGTCGTTAAACTTTTAACATTTCTCCAATTCTTCAAGACGCTTCTTTAAAGACAATTTTTATATATCTCCTTAACTCCTACAACGAAAATAAATAATAATTCTTTACATACTTAAATTTAAAATTTAAACATCTCTTGGACTCATATCTGTTTCAACTATAAATTTTGCCAATTCATATAATTACTTTACCGAACGGAAATGACTTAAAATATTTAAAAAATACTGTTTAAATTGAAGGAATTAATTTTGTTATCTGTAATCCAAGAAGATCGCATTCAGACCGTCTTAATTTCATGAAAAGTTCACAATAAATGACAAGTGACGGTACACGTAAGAAGTTTGGAGTCACTAGAATAAAGTATAAAGTGAAAGACCACTCTTAGAAACACTTGTGAACACTGTTAAAGCTATAAACACATTCATCCGCCCCAAATTTTGTTCTCTCTTTAATAGTAAAATACAGTCTAGCTGACAAATTTCTATGCTATTGTTAATAAACTTCCTCGCTATGACATCAAGCTTTGAGCGTTACCACCTATCTAGAGGATATGTCACTACGCGAATATCTTTGGCATCCTGTCACTTAGCTAGCCACTTATCTAATTGACTTTCACTTTGTCAGAGACCTCGGGCTAAACATCACAGATCTCGAGGCTACGCGTCACAGACCTCGGCACTATGCGTTACAGAAATCGGGGTTACGCGTCACAGATCTCGGGGCTATACGTGACAGACCTCTGGGCTATTTATCACAGATCTCGGCTTGTCACTTAAGTCACAGTCTACTATATACAGTCGCGAAGCTCAATATGTAGTAAAAATGCAAACATGGGTAGTTGCCCACCACTAGGATCGCTACTATCGCCTCATCATCGCAGATCTCTCTCCTAGCAGACGACAAAATATGTTACACTTTCGTTGTCGTGTTCTTTTAGAAAAATTAATACCTTCCTTCCATTATTGAAATATTAAATGCATAAAGTTAATTTATTATTTTAATGAAGTATATTAAATTCCACCATAAACTCGAAGATACCTGCAAGAAATAGGTTAATATTATTTTTGTTTCTGCAAAAGGAACTGAAATTTACTATAATAGCTTCACTCATTCAAGATTATAGCGATAATTAACTACGAAACCAATAAATATTAATTTGCATTTCCCTTTACAACAATAATAATGGAAATATGAATTAATGGAGTAACTTACGTGTACCGGTACTTGTAGTGTAGGCTTACGTAGTTAACAAAGTGGGATAAGGTTAAGCAATAATAATCACACCAGAATTGTAAATAAAATGTGATCAATAAATTTTATTGTAAGAGACTTTTTCTACGTCTCTAGTAAAGTAACAAATAAAAATAACAACAAAATTAACAGCTATAATTAAAAGCATATCCTTTGAAAAAAAAAGTAGGCCTAAGCAATAATAATCCCCACAGAATTAAAAATAAAACGTGATCAATAAATTTCATTAAAACAAACTTAATTTTTTTCTACGTCTTTAGTAAAATAACATATAAAATAATAACAAAATTAATAGCTACAATTAAAAATATATCCTCTGAGAAAAAAAGTAGACCTAACCTTTATCTCTCTGGAAATTTAGCAGCCTAAGTGATAGAACTTTAACCGGTATCTAATGTCCTTTCGGTTAGACTGAAACATTTCATTGTGAAATTTAAGGATATAATGTATTCTAACAGTCACAAAGAACTTCAAAATTAAGAGTTTTGTTTCTGCACAGCATTCTTGTGGAAACCCAGGAACCTTTCTGAATCTTTCGGAAATCGGAAAAAGGATAACTCTGGCCTCTTTCTCTTACTGTTGCTACAATTTCTATCACTACAAACGTCTCCTCCTTGTCCCATATTATTATTCCAATTATTATATTTTAGCCATTAACATTTTCATTATAACCAATAACGAACATTTCACAAGCACCAATGTGAAATACGCAACGAGCTAGCACTCGGTAGAAACAAGACACAGTCCAAATTCGACCATGGACAGTCTATTGTTTCTAGTTGCTAACCGCTTGGAGCGCTTTATCACGAGATTTGCAAAAAAACACCTCAAGCTTCGCGACTGTATATAGTAGACTGAGCTTAAGTAATTCCTTTCCTATTTCATTTGTGCTAGTCTTTTATTAGCTCTTTTCCTTTTTTCAGAACTTGCCTCTATTTTTAATCCTATTACAACGAAACCTAGCGGAAGATTTTGCAACTCGGTGATGGTGATATGGTGTAGCTATAATATCATAATCAAATACTCAGGTCATCAAATTCTTGTACAGGGACATCATTTTATTTTTACTTCAATTTTTATTGTACCTGAGTTTGTGAATGTGTACTTCACTCCCACCCCTTCTACTGAGGAAGTTCCAACTCCACACAGAACCAAGACCGCAGATAGTAAGCAGTACTGAGTTACTGAGTATAGTACGTTCCAGAAATATGTTCGCGTTTCCCAGTGACGAAAGAGCTTTCAATATTGAATCATATTTTCGCACAGGTACTGTCCGTTTGCCTACGTCGCATCCCGATTTCCCCCACCTGCTTCTGCTCGCCCCTCTGTAAAAGCTGGGCTGTCTTAGCTCTTTTCTGAAAACATTAATTTCTCTTAGGAATTGGAAGTTTACGTAATATTATACAACTGTTTAATTTAACTTAAATAAAAGGGCATCGTTAAGTAATTAACTGTCACGTGATTTCCTCCCTTCCTACAATCCTGCGGCATAACCACTTCGACGGACAGTAGATAGCATGTCTGAGTAATTTTATATTTTCGGGTCGTGCAGAAGTGAAGATTGAATTTACAGTACGTAGAGTAGGTACAGAATTATTTCAATATGAGTTACTAGTACGAAGGACGAAACTGGCAATTGGAATTAGATGCAATAGTCTATAGTGCGATAATATGCACAAAAGAACTGAAGCCTGTATCGAAATGAACGGCCACCATTTTCAAAATTGTGTTTAAATATTCATATTATGATTATTTTTCAATTTAACTTCTTTCTCTATATTGTACGCTAATGTGCTGTAGACAGTATAATATACACTGCATAATGAATACGTTCGCATGGATAACTCACTTCGTGAGTAAAAACACTTATTCTTAATACAGTACTGTACTTTGATTAAAGAAAAACCTAATGAAAATTATCAAACTCAAAATCGCGATATTTCCTAGTTTACGTAAATGGATGAACTACTTTTCTTCCTTCCTATACCTAGTAGAGTGATTTGTGTTTTACGCCAGTATCATCGAACTCCAGTCTTGGAGGGGGGGAGCAAGCGGTGTTTCCGGTTCTCTAAAGGTATAGCCAGGTTAATATTAAAAATGTTAGTAAAAATAAAGTGATGTCCCTGTAGAAAACTTGTGTGCCATCGCTCAAATCAAATCAGTACCGTCAAATTAAGCATTGGATGAAATTCAGTATTGTTATTTAAATATAAACAGTGTGTACTTTGTATGATAAAAGAAAATGCAGTAACACACCAATCACATTGTAATTGTTAAATCTTGACGTGTGTACAGGAACTAATGCACAAGTTTGAATGAGTAATAGATTGTTCACGGATATTGTTAGTCATCGCGACATTGAAGTTCGCAGATAGCTGTAGGCCTACATGAACCCGCACCTGTAACAAAAAAAAAAAAACAGAGATAAGAGGCATGTTGGCGAAGTACGTACAAATCAATGATTATGTTGTAGAGTTTGGCACATGCCTGTGAACAAACAATTGTAAGTTTTATGCATTTTTAATACATGACTCATACAATCTATTGTCCTCTGCTGATACTGTTGCGTTTTTTTTTTTTTCTAAAAGTCCAACGTATCTGAGTTCGTACACAGCAGAACTGTAGACATTATTCGCTTCGACGTGAACTTACGTATACAAACAACAACTACAACTTTATAATTTTGCGCTTACTTGAACTTATTACCATTTAATTATACGCTTCTATGTAAACTTAAACACACATTTCATTTACTTGAACTTATTTTGAATGGAATTATAGGATTCTACATAAACTTAAACATACGAACATGGAGCTGCAAACTTAAACTTTTGCGTTTAATTCAACTTAGTGCCAATGGATTATTGGTTTGTACGTAAACTTAAACAAACATTGAGCTACCATATTATAATGTTAGACTTATTCTTCGAACTTACTTTGAATGAATTATTGGCTTCTACGCAAATTTATACATACAATATAGAGCTACAATCTTATAATTTTACGTTTACTTAGACTCATTTTTAATTAATTATTGACTTCTACGTAAACATAAACATATATATGTCGCTATACAATCTCATGATTTGCATTTTTTAAAGGAATTATTATTTTTTGACTGTCTGAAATTATTTATTTATTTATTTATTTATTTAATCAGCCGGGATTAAGGTCATATGGCCTTCTCTTCATCCTACGAGAATTATTGGCTTCTTCGTATATTTAACATACAAATGTGGGGCTATAATCTTATTATTTACCATTTATTCGAATTTACTGCTAATAAATTATTGGTTTCTACGTGGACTTAAACACACAAATATATGTGTACATCTTATGATTTTGCGTTTACTTAAATTTGTTTTTAATTAATTATTGACTACTACGTAAACTTAATATAGTTTACTAATATGGGACTGCAATCCTATTATTTAGCGTTTACTTGAACGTATTGTTAATAAATTATTGGTTTCCACGTGAGCTTTAACACACAAATATGCGTCTACAATCTTATGTTTCTGAGTTTACCTAAACTTGTTTTAATTAATTATTGGCTACTACGTAAATTCAACATACAAATATGGGGCTAAAATCTCTTTATTTAGCGTTTACTTCAACGTATTGTTAATAAATTATTGGTTCCTACGTGAGTTTAAACACACAAATATGTGTCCACAATCTTATGATTTTGCGTTTACTTAAACTTGTTTTTAATTAATTAGTGACTACTACGTAAACTTAATATAGATTACTAATATGGGACTACAATCTTATTATTTAACGTTTACTTGAATGTATTGTTAATAAAGTATTGGTTTCTACGTGAGTTTAAACACACAAATATGTGTCTACAATCTTATTATTTTGCGTTTACTTAAACTTGTTTTTAATTAATTAGTAACTACTACGTAAACTTAATATAGATTACTAATATGGGAGTACAATCTTATTATTTAACGTTTACTTGAATGTATTGTTAATAAAGTATTGGTTTCTACGTGAGTTTAAACACACAAATATGTGTCTACAATCTTATTATTTTGCGTTTACTTAAACTTGTTTTTAATTAATTAGTGACTACTACGTAAACTTAATATAGATTACTAATATGGGACTACAATCTTATTATTTAACGTTTACTTGAATGTATTGTTAATAAAGGATTGGTTTCTACGTGAGTTTAAACACACAAATATGTGTCTACAATCTTATTATTTTGCGTTTACTTAAACTTGTTTTTAATTAATTAGTGACTACTACGTAAACTTAATATAGATTACTAATATGGGACTACAATCTTATTATTTAACGTTTACTTGAATGTATTGTTAATAAAGTATTGGTTTCTACGTGAGTTTAAACACACAAATATGTGTCTACGATCTTATTATTTTGCGTTTACTTAAACTTGTTTTTAATTAATTAGTGACTACTGCGTAAACTTAATATAGATTACTAATATGGGACTACAATCTTATTATTTAACGTTTACTTGAATGTATTGTTAATAAAGTATTGGTTTCTGCGTGAGTTTAAACACACAAATATGTGTCTACAATCCTATTATTTTGCGTTTACTTAAACTTGTTTTTAATTAATTAGTGACTACTACGTAAACTTAATATAGGTTACTAATATGGGACTACAATCTTATTATTTAACGTTTACTTGAATGTATTGTTAATAAAGTATTGGTTTCTACGTGAGTTTAAACACACAAATATGTGTCCACAATCCTATTATTTTGCGTTTACTTAAACTTGTTTTTAATTAATTATTGACTACTACGTAAACTTAATATAGCCTACTAATATGGGACTACAATATTATTACTTAGCGTTTACTTGAATGTATTGTTAACCAATTATTGCTTTCTACGTGAGTTTAAACACACAAATATGTGTCCACAATCTTATTATTTTGCGTTTACTTAAACTTGTTTTTAATTAATTATTGACTACTACGTAAACTTAATACAGCCTACTAATATGGGACTACAATATTACTATTTAGCGTTTACTTGAATGTATTGTTAATCAATTATTGCTTTCTACGTGAGTTTAAACACACAAATATGTGTCTACAATCTTATTATTTTGCGTTTACTTAAACTTGTTTTTAATTAATTATTGACTACTACGTAAACTTAATACAGCCTACTAATATGGGACTACAATATTATTACTTAGCGTTTACTTGAATGTATTGTTAATCAATTATTGCTTTCTACGTGAGTTTAAACACACAAATATGTGTCTACAATCTTAAAATTTTACGTTTACTTAAACTTGTTTTTAATAAATTATTGGTTAGTACCGTATATAAGTAAATTTAAACATACATGGAACTGCGATCTTATAATTTTAGACAGTTACCATTTGCGTTTACGTGAAGGTATTGTGAATGGTCACATTTAATACTATGATTCCTCGCTTTCTTTTCAACATTTTCTTTACTTTAAAGTTTGCATTGTGAATGGCGCTTAGCTCAGAAAATAAAAATAAATTTCTCGTGCTCTGCTTTGTAATAATCCTATCTCATGTGTGAGAGTTGCAATAACAGAACAAAATGCAAGCATTGTTGTAGCACAAAATAAAACAAGATTGTAGAGAGAAAAAGAAGTGTTACAATTAAGATAACTTCGTTAATTGAATTCAAAGCCTTGCCATTAGCGGAGATTTAATATTATTATATGATCACACAAGAGGCTTGACGCTTGTGTGTTGTGAATGTCCGTAACGTGTGTAACGAGGTAATATTAAGATAAAATGTTATTGTTGTGGAAGTAATGGCGTCCTCTTGATAAGGTTCGCTCGTAAATTAAATGGTGACTTTCTATTTAAAGTATTATCTTCAAAAAATCTAGCCTATAACATGGTACAAATTTAATTAAATGATTCCATCAATACGGTTGTTAATAATTATTAATTATATGCCTTCAGCTAGGTTGTAAATGTAATCAAGAACGTAACTAAAATTCCAGTTGTTTGCTTCCACAGACAGTACACGTTACATTTCATTAAGGGGATAATAACATATTTTTATATCCATCTGATATTCAGTTTGAGAGATAATTACACTTTTCTGCGCAATGCTGTTTTTCAAATTCAAACAGTTTTCAATTTATTTTGATGTGAATACGTCTATAATTTCGTTCCAGTAAGAATGTCATCTTAAAAATTCGACCAACACATTTTCAGACGAGTTTTTTCGCGCCTATAAATTCTAAATTACACAACATATTCCAATGAAGTAAACAGCAATCGACAGACGAAGGATCGCTATATTCATCGTGACGTCACGCACTCCAACTCAAGGTCATCTAGTGATACGCGGGAGGGAGGAATTTGCATGAATTGGCGTGTCGGGCGGCAGCCGAGGCAATATAACTCGAGAATGCGAAGCAATAGGATGTTCGTAGTGGTGTACAGCGGTTCGTAACGAATCAGGCTACAATCTCAATTAAATAACAATCGACACTAGACAAGTTAAAAATTCCAGAGTGAAGATGAATGAAGAGAGAAAATTCAGAATGTCGAGACATATGCAGATCAAATGGGAGCGGGCGTACAATCAAATCAATAGAGCACGATGGTTACTATAGCAACCGATATGTTTGCTCTCAATGCATACAAGGTAGCTAATGCCAGAAGTCCCAGCTCAGTGAAGATATACTGAATTTTTAGAATATCTGGAAAGTTCAGTTGTAATCACTGTTGACGTTTATCTTAACAGCAATTCTATCAGCGGCATATTCACAGATTATAGAGTTTGTCATCCCCTTTAAAGGATGTGTTGATATATATTTTTTTTACATCCAAGTGAGAATTTTCGAAATTATTTATTGGGCCAACATCAGGACTTTAGCTACAGGGTAAATGTTACACATACCGCAGAAAAAAAAAACAACAGATGTGAGTATGTCAGAGTCATATTACGAAATTTTCTAAGTCCAATGTGTAAGTCCAGTGGTAATGGAAGTAATTTTATTTACATTTTAAGTTACATAAGCAGTTACTGGGATAGCAAAATACATGATATGTACACTTTTCTTAATTTTACAGGAGAGCAATTTTAAACTTTTCAATTTAATTTAAAAATACTTCCCATTAATATTGGAAACTAAGACCGTAGTATTTAATGGATAATTTCCTCGAAATGTTGAATTTAAATTTGGATTTGATATTTTTTCAATTGATACTTTGAAATTTGAAATTTTCCGACATATCATCTTTTGCCCAATTATTTTAATGTAAATAAAAGAGACAAATCAGAAGGTGGCAGAACTTTCAATTTTACATAAAATACTACGAGTATAGGTCTATTTCCTTCATCAACTCTACGGGAAGGCACGATGTTTGTAGATTATTATTATTATTATTATTATTATTATTATTATTATTATTATTATTATTATTATTATTATTACTATTATTATTATTAATTGAAACAACTGTAATCGTAATATTAAACACAATGTTTTCTTTTGAGTGCACTAGAAATTAACTCAGAACTATATTAATTATTAATTTAAAGAAAAATGGTTTTGTTTAGAGAATAAGGCAGGAGTTTAATTACAATTGCCTACCGTTTTTCACTATTTCTGATTTGTTTCCACTGGTCACTGTTCTATGATGTTTCACCATGAAGTACAGCTGCAGTATGTGAAGTTTTCAATTATCTGTAGGGATCATAGCAATCCTCACCAATACGAGTAGGGGTCAGAGAGGCTCAGCAAGTCCCTTTATAGTTTCTGACGACGTTTTCGTGGATAATGACTATCATGTTTTGGATATATGTTAGTAAATTGTTTTATGCAGGTAATACTGTAGTTTCTCTCCTCACTGTTTTTAGTTTTTGGATCACACTTTCCTCTACTGTCAGGTGTAATAAATCTACATGGAGAAACCTTCTTCTTATGTATAAGATTATTAATCTGACCTCTCGATTATAGGCCATGAATATGTGAAAACATTTTTTTTAACAATTGAATTGTTTCATCCCCTGCAATTTGTGAATGAATAATTTACAATAATTTTTCTTGTATGCTGGATATATTTTGTCCTCTATTTTTTCTTTAACTTTCGTTTTGGATAATATTATGTTTTGAAAGTATTTTTCAGATTTCTTTAAAATCCTGAAGATGAATTTGTTTTTCTTGAGAAAGTGATGTACGGTACATTCTTCTATAGCATTAAACTAGAGGTCTAAAAGTTAATGTTATGTTTTATTTAATGACGCTTGCAACTATCGAGGTTATATCAGCGTCGCCGGTGTGCCGGAATTTTGTCCCGCAGGAGTTCTTTTCCATGCCAGTAAATCTACTAACATGAGCCTGTCGCATTTAAGCACACTTAAATGCCATCGACTTGGACTGGGATCGAACCCGCAACTTCGGACATAGAATGCCAGCGCTATACCAACTGCGCCAAACAGGCCGACCAGAGGTCTAAAAGTTTTAGCAGGAACCATTTCAGCCTTTATCGTAATATACTCCGTCCCACATTCCTTCTTAATTTTCTCTTCTTCTGTCTTTGAATTTTTTGTTTATTTTACTCTCTTACTTTCTTATAGAATTTATTGGATCTTCTTTTGTCACTAGCCTGCTCTTGAGTTTCTTTATTTACTGTAGAATTGATTGGATCTTCTCTTGTTGTTATTATCACCTATTCTTAGTTTATTCATTTCCTCTAAAATTGATTTAATCTTCTCTTGTCAATATTATACTCTGTTTCTTAGTGTATTGAAACCCTGTTGAATTGATTGGATCTTCTCTTGTTGTTATTATCACCTATTCTTAGTTTATTCATTTTTTCTAAAATTGATTTAATCTTCTCTTGTCAACATTATACTCTGTTTCTTAGTGTATTGAAACCCTGTAGAATTGATTGGATCTTCTCTTGTTGTTATTATCACCTATTCTCTTGTCAATATTATACTCTGTTTCTTAGTGTATTGAAACCCTGTTGAATTGATTGGATCTTCTCTTGTTGTTATTATCACCTATTCTTAGTTTATTCATTTTCTCTAAAATTGATTTAATCTTCTCTTGTCAATATTATACTCTGTTTCTTAGTGTATTGAAACCCTGTAGAATTGATTGGATCTTCTCTTGTTGTTATTATCACCTATTCTTAGTTTATTCATTTTCTCTAAAATTGATTTAATCTTCTCTTGTCAATATTATACTCTGTTTCTTAGTGTATTGAAACCCTGTAGAATTGATTGGATCTTCTCTTGTTGTTATTATCACCTATTCTTAGTTTATTCATTTCCTCTAAAATTGATTTAATCTTCTCTTGTCAATATTATACTCTGTTTCTTAGTGTATTGAAACCCTGTAGAATTGATTGGGTCTTCTCTTGTTGTTATTATCACCTATTCTTAGTTTATTCATTTCCTCTAAAATTGATTTAATCTTCTCTTGTCAATATTATACTCTGTTTCTTAGTGTATTGAAACCCTGTAGAATTGATTGGATCTTCTCTTGTTGTTATTATCACCTATTCTTAGTTTATTCATTTTCTCTAAAATTGATTTAATCTTCTCTTGTCAACATTATACTCTGTTTCTTAGTGTATTGAAACCCTGTAGAATTGATTGGATCTTCTCTTGTTGTTATTATCACCTATTCTCTTGTCAATATTATACTCTGTTTCTTAGTGTATTGAAACCCTGTTGAATTGATTGGATCTTCTCTTGTTGTTATTATCACCTATTCTTAGTTTATTCATTTTCTCTAAAATTGATTTAATCTTCTCTTGTCAATATTATACTCTGTTTCTTAGTGTATTGAAACCCTGTAGAATTGATTGGATCTTCTCTTGTTATTATCACATATTCTTAGTTTATTCATTTTCTCTAAAATTGATTTAATCTTCTCTTGTCAATATTATACTCTGTTTCTTAGTGTATTGAAACCCTGTAGAATTGATTGGATCTTCTCTTGTTGTTATTATCACCTATTCTTAGTTTATTCATTTTCTCTAAAATTGATTTAATCTTCTCTTGTCAATATTATACTCTGTTTCTTAGTGTATTGAAACCCTGTAGAATTGATTGGATCTTCTCTTGTTGTTATTATCACCTATTCTTAGTTTATTCATTTCCTCTAAAATTGATTTAATCTTCTCTTGTCAATATTATACTCTGTTTTATAGTATATTAAAACCCTGTAGAATTGATTGGATCTTCTCTTGTTGTTATTATCACCTATTCTTAGTTTATTCATTTTCTCTAAAATTGATTTAATCTTCTCTTGTCAATATTATACTCTGTTTCTTAGTGTATTGAAACCCTGTAGAATTGATTGGATCTTCTCTTGTTGTTATTATCACCTATTCTTAGTTTATTCATTTTCTCTAAAATTGATTTAATCTTCTCTTGTCAATATTATACTCTGTTTCTTAGTGTATTGAAACCCTGTAGAATTTATTGGATCTTCTCTTGTTGTTATTATCACCTATTCTTAGTTTATTCATTTTCTCTAAAATTGATTTAATCTTCTCTTGTCAATATTATACTCTGTTTCTTAGTGTATTGAAACCCTGTTGAATTGATTGGATCTTCTCTTGTTGTTATTATCACCTATTCTTAGTTTATTCATTTTCTCTAAAATTGATTTAATCTTCTCTTGTCAATATTATACTCTGTTTCTTAGTGTATTGAAACCCTGTAGAATTGATTGGATCTTCTCTTGTTATTATCACCTATTCTTAGTTTATTCATTTTCTCTAAAATTGATTTAATCTTCTCTTGTCAATATTATACTCTGTTTCTTAGTGTATTGAAACCCTGTAGAATTGATTGGATCTTCTCTTGTTGTTATTGTCACCTATTCTTAGTTTATTCATTTTCTCTAAAATTGATTTAATCTTCTCTTGTCAATATTATACTCTGTTTCTTAGTGTATTGAAACCCTGTAGAATTGATTGGATCTTCTCTTGTTGTTATTATCACCTATTCTTAGTTTATTCATTTTCTCTAAAATTGATTTAATCTTCTCTTGTCAATATTATATTCTGTTTCTTAGTGTATTGAAACCCTGTAGAATTGATTGGATCTTCTCTTGTTGTTATTATCACCTATTCTTAGTTTATTCATTTTCTCTAAAATTGATTTAATCTTCTCTTGTCAATATTATACTCTGTTTCTTAGTGTATTGAAACCCTGTAGAATTGATTGGATCTTCTCTTGTTGTTATTATCACCTATTCTTAGTTTATTCATTTCCTCTAAAATTGATTTAATCTTCTCTTGTCAATATTATACTCTGTTTCTTAGTGTATTGAAACCCTGTAGAATTGATTGGATCTTCTCTTGTTGTTATTATCACCTATTCTTAGTTTATTCATTTCCTCTAAAATTGATTTAATCTTCTCTTGTCAATATTATACTCTGTTTCTTAGTGTATTGAAACCCTGTTGAATTGATTGGATCTTCTCTTGTTGTTATTACCCGTCTCTGTGTTTTCTCACTATACATTACCTGCAATGTTTGAGGATTTACATCTGAAATGTCGTGCTCATTACAGCTTTCGCGTGTATCATATGTTGATAATAAATTAAAATCCCCCCCTTTTTCAGATCTAGAATTTCGAAGGCTTCAGTCACTATCAGCAATTGAATCACATTAATCACTTTCATCATTTATGAAAGACACATCAAGTAGGTCAAATTCTTGACTTGCAAATGCATTAGTAATTAATAACGTTAACTGTGATATTGATATTGATATTGATATTGATATATTTATTTCTACAACTCTTATTTGGTAATGGGTCGCCACCACATCTCTGTATTCGTGCTCCCCATTACCTTCTAATTACAATAAACTTTCATTGACGTGTGCAGCCATCTTGTTTTACCTTTGTTACCTCTATTACTATAATACATACTCTCAATTTGCTTTCTAACCTCTCCCCTTAAAATTTTCTCTTCTTTCTAATGAACACCTCACCACTTTTATTGTTTACTTATATTTGAAGTACTTCCTATCGTCTAAAATTTCCCTAATTTTGAACTAACTTTTACTAACACTATTTAATCATACTCATTCACTTTCATGTCTAATTTACAATCAGTTCTACCTCTCCTCACTTCTGTTATCACTCTTATCCCTTATTTCTCCATTAGACACTGAATCACATGTTTATTTTGTTAAACTGTTCCCTTTCACCCCGATAAATTTTCCGTTTGCCACTATTTTTGTAAGTCAACTCAACCTTCATTTGTAAACTTACATTCAAATAATTGCTGTCTTCATATCATTTCAATTTCTCTGATTGTACGCTAACTTAGTCGACACTCCAATATTAATAACATTTCACTACCAATTACTGTTAACAAACACTTCTAATTTTCTCTAGTCACTTCCTTTATCAACTCTTGTTTCTCTGGACACTAATTCACTTATTCTCTTATACATTCTCTCTCCGATTATTTTGCTAGTTACTCTTATTCCTTGAACACTCACTTTATTGTTTCTATGTCTTTTGCCACACTTTTATCACTCCATCCCCCTTAAGCACCAACTTCGTAGACTGTAGTTCTGCGGTTCCTTTTTTCCTTCCTTTCCCTTACAAGTAGATGGACTACCCAAATCTTCTTTACTTCCCCTCTTTGTCGGCTCCGGACGTCTTGCTTGTTTCTTCTTAACCACCTTCTTGACCTGTTTTCTATGACCTACTCTTCCCGCTGTCAGCTGATTCGTCATCTCATTCCTTCCGCTATTGTCAGCAGATAACGTTAACTGTGATTTCCTTCGTATTTTCTTCCAAATCCATAAAATTATATTCTTACTTACTTGTAGTAATCCTCATCGCAGTTGCCCGGGTTGACTGTGTTTCCATCATTTTTCCTCCCAAGTCCGTATTAGTTTGTTTTTTTATATCTGTTGTAACCTCCATGTCTTCTAATTCCTATCCATTATTAACATTTTACTACACTGAGATGAGAAGGAAGCACATAACTATAATATTCCTGCTCTAGTTACATTATTTCACACTTGTTCAGGGCTTTGTGTATCATTAAAGAGCCTCTTCTTTGAAATTTCAAATCATGCATGTCACATCAAAACGTTTTGCTCACATAAGACACCATTGATTTCGCCCTAAACTAGTGTAATCATTTAAACTGTATAACAAATTAAAATTTCAAACAGTTGTTAATCATTATCTTGCATTGATGAGAATGTTAATACACACGTTTTAACTTGGAAAGTTTCCTGAATAGGAGATGGCAAAACATGTTATGTCAACATATCAATGTTTGCCACCTTACAAATTCTAAGACCAAACTTGATATGTACACTTATCAAATTCTGCCACCTCACAAAATTGAAAGATTTCACATATCATGAAGTGATTGAACTTAATATTAATGTAATTATTCGTCCTAGACATATAATGCTTTGCCAGTATATAGATCTTCATGAAACCTACCAACTGAGATGAAAAACAGAAAATGGCCAAAAAGTGACATATCATGTTCTGCCATCCCAGTCTAGAATTGCAGGCAATACGATGGTACGGCAATAGTTGAGCAATGGTAGAATAAAAACAAAGAATTAGAGATATTTATAGAACCTTCCCCGTACCTCTTTTTCCACAATAAAACTCACAGAATGTCACCGGAATAAAACCTCGATTCTCTCTCTCTCTTGTGTGAATATACTTTCAGGTTGAAAAAGTTAAACTTAGTTGGTAAACAAATTTCATTGCATTGTGTATGCCTGCTCTACTTTTCAGCCTCCGAAGCACACAATGTTGATACCTCGTGGATTCGCACCTCCTCACAGTAAAGAGTTGCTATTGTAAATCAATTGGATGGAAAAAGTTTAAACGTAACACAGCGGATCCCCGGTTGAGTATTTAGAGGGTGAGAAGCACCCCCCAGGTTAGTTTCACCCCTTTGCAACATCCGGTTATGCCTAATCTTATTTAAATTTCGAACACGATTACTTTTATTTTATTTAACCGTTCAGAACATTTCATAAGTTTCCTGTAGATAAGTACTGTATAAATGTCTAATGAAACATAAGCAGAAAAGGGAAATATGATCGTCTTTATTCACTGTCATTAATGAAGAAGAAGTAGACTAATTGCAAGGATTAAAACATAAAGAATTTAATCAGTTCACTAAATATAACAACCAGAATTAAGAAAATTGGAAAATGACATTTGGGAAGAAAATAATTTAAAAAAAACTTAAGCAGCACTATAAAATATAGGGCCTATATGTTTCTTTGTGCTCGTGATTGTGTTTTCGTATACACATATTTGCATGAGTTTTTGTGTGAACGTGTTTGTATATGTTTCTGTGTGCATGTGTTTGTATGTGTTTTTCGTGCTTGTTATATATGTCTATTTGTGTGCACATGTTTGTATGTGAATTTGTGTACATGTGTTTGTATGTGTTTTGTGCGTATGTGTTTGCATGCATTTTTGTTTATATACAGAGCTTAAAGGTTATAAATTGCCAAAAAAAATACTGGTAGTACAGCATAAGTAACAGAAGAGAGAAGGAAATAATGCTTTTCTATAACTACCAAGGTTTTCCCAGAAAAAAATATTTTTTTCTGAATCTAACGTATTTGAAAGTGATAACAAACAGTCATTATTTACTTTGTTCGATACACACGCTGAAGCAGTCGTTTGTCTGTTGTGTATTGGTATGAGTTGGACGCAAAGTCATTGGCAGTGACATTTACATTCATTCTGATTGTAAAGAAATAATTTGACTACCGGTACTCCCAATATTAAAATCACGGCATTTTACTTACTTACTTACTTACTTTCTTACTTACTTTACTTATGGCTTCATTGCCGCTCTCACATAATCCTGCCACGGGTCCCAATCCTGTGCAAGATTAATCCAGTCTCTCTCATCATATCCTGCCTCCCTCAAATCCATTTGAATATTATCCTCCTATCTACGTCTGGGCATCCCCAAAGGTCTTTTCCTATTAATTAAATTAATTTTACTAATTAAAAATAAAATTGTATAAAAAATTACATTTCACTACATATTTAGTTCAGTAGACAGATATACTGTATAAGCGTACTGTCTATATAATTTTGTCAGTTTATATAGTTCAAAACCTGTATACTTTTGTGTGTTTGATATTATTATTATTATTATTATTATTATTATTATTATTATTATTATTATTATCATTCACAAAAATGCTTATAATGCTCATTAGTCATTAGATGTGCATATCAAGCACATCATAACAGTATGATTACCATAGGAAGACTCTTACAACAATACAAATTTTATTACGGAATATAAAACTACTCCTGTCTGAAATGATTACAGAACTGTTTCACCAATTCCTTTCAACATTACATGCTATAGTCGCGACGCTGTTATTCCCGGCGTGACTCCTCCTCTTTGCTTACGTCTTAGGAAGTCAAGGCCTTATAAAGTCTAGGTAGGTAGTATCGTTCGCCATTTTTGTTCTTTCGTTGCTGAGGTACCAGACGAGGGACCTATTTGGGACACCGTTAAACATTATCATGTCGTAGCTCCTATGATAATAAATCAAACGCACTGTAATTCAGCAAATAATTGAGCGGCAAATAACGTCCTCGTGTAGGCCTACTTTCTGCGAACGCCAATGAAAGGGCCGAAATGGCGGGCGATTATATTAAGTATTTATCCAGCCTTAGGAAATGCTTAACATCTTCATCAGCGAATCACAAGACGCATAGGTTTAAATGTAGCCGACGTGCAACGTGATTGGCTGCCGGAAATTAGAGAGACGGGACTATAGAAGTTGACATTTTCTGATTGGGATTCTAGAGGCCGTAACTTAATGGAACTGCAATGAATGTTTTATTTGTTATGAATTAATAGTTGTACTACAGAGCACCGTATTATTTGTAAATCATTATTATTATTATTATTATTATTATTATTATTATTATTATTATTATTATTATTATAGTCCGACCATCGGATCTGTGCCCCCGTAAGATATGCGAACTGAACCTTAATTCCTTTTCAGCCTCGGCAATTCATTTCTCCCCCTGTATTCCTATTTCTCTCTTTTCTATCCCGCTCTCTTTCTCTCCCCCACTACTCACAGTTTTGAGCCTTCTTGTGGAACAGTTTATTTGCACTTGCAGTCCAGTGTTATCAACTCAACATGAAACTGTAGCACGGAGTGGTGAAAAAATATTATTAAGCAAGTAATAGCATTTTGCATAAGTCAATCAGTGTCATTAGACTACTTAAATTAAATTATGAATAAGTAATAATTAACCTTACAGTATTATAAGCAATATTCAAGAGACATGACACTGTTTGACGGAAATTTGGCAACATCCCTATTCGGCAAGGTTCGTGGCCTGCTGTTTGACTTAGTGGGAGAGAAACGGGTGGAATGGGGGTGAGTAGAGGCGTTAATTTTTCCAAGAACGACGACAGCGCTGAAGGGGCAAAGATCCGATGGTCCGACAATAGCATCATTATCAGATCACGCAATGAACTCTGCATCTATTTTTTTGCACGAACGTTAAAGCTTAGGCATTTCAGGAAGTCATTCTATCGAGCTGTGTCCCTTCTTATGCTGACTACCTGTAGATCGCAACCCCAATTCATGCAGATTGGTTCCAAAAGCCTGTGACAAGTGCAGTGATTTACGAGGCCGGGAGGGGAAGGTAACCTAGGTAACAGAAACAAAGGAAGAAAACGAACTCCCGGTACAGTCCCGTCCAGTGACAGTTCTACCGCTTTTATGGGTTTATAATTGAACACCGCGTCAAATTCAGTTCGGTCACGTACACGATGAGTCCTCCATGTAACGATATCTCTTTGGTATCTGTCGTGGCTCTGGTGGCAGCGTTTCCGGCTACGTATCCAGCGTCATGGATTTCTTTCTCCGGTGTAAGATTGAAGATTTACGTTCATTCTATACTGTGGCTACACTAAAAGTTTATGAAACCTGATATGTAGCCTACAGCAACAAATTATTTATTTTTTTTTAGTAGGTTATTTTACGGCGCTGTATCAACATCTCAGGTTATTTAGCGTCTGAATGATATGAAGGTAACAATGACGGTGAAATGAGTCCGGGGTCCAGCACCGAAAGTTACACAGCATTTGCTCATATTAGGTTGAGAGAAAACCCTAGAAAAAAACCAGATAACTTGCCCCGACCGGGAGTCGAACTCGGGCCACCTAGTTTCGCGACCAGACGCGCTAGCCGTTACTCCACAGGTGTGGACAAATTGTTTCTGCTTTCGACTTTTCTACTTCTCAAAATATCCTTCTTTAAGGCGATGAAAATAGTCGAATTTTGGTAAATTTTATTATTATTTTTTTATTTTCGCTCTAAAAATGTACGGTTTCATGAAAATTATATCTTAATATCCTGATTATAAGCATAACTTTATATAATTTGTAGAAGTTGCGATAATGTACGAGTTATGTGTAACCAAAACATTAAATTTAATTACATTTTCTACGTTTTCAACGACAAGTATTGATTTTATTTCTCAGTGGTTAAAGCTAGAGTGATGAAACTTGGCATGCTTATTCATTAATATCACTGTTGTGAAATGACGCGTTTGATTGGCTGTATTCAGCATAATTTTATTGCTAGAAAGTTATACGAAAAGCAGTAGGCCTATTATTTTTATTAATGTTTGAACGTTGACGAAATTATATTTTGCTTACAAATATACGAATTAGAGTAGGGCACTACTAATGCTCCATTACATAATATGCGGTGTTACCTGTAAGAAAATTTTAGATTGAAAAATAATAGGTCCTATATATACAGGGTGTTTCAAAAATACGGGGCATAATTTCAGGTATGTATTTCCCACATGTAGACAATCAAAATAGTTCATTACAACATGTGTCCAGAAATGCTTCATTTCCGAGTTATGGCCTTCACAACATTGAAATTCACCGGAACGTTTTTCTTTCCGCAGGTCGTTGTCATTACAGAAGATGTTCAAAATGTCCATCTCCTGCTTGAATACAGACCTCACATCGATGTCTCATTGACCTGCGAACACGATCCCAAACTCCAGGAGTATTGCGTATGTCCTCAGAACATGCCACAATTCGATTCCGAAGGGATTCCAAATCAGGCACCGGAGACGAATAAACCAATGATTTTAAATGGCCCCATAAGTAGAAATCGAGAGGGTTCAGATCAGGTGAGCGTGCTGATAGAAGGAGTCATGTTCACAGCCTCCAGAATCTCCTCCTGTACTTCTGGAGTTGTAGATCTTGGTCGTCCCCTTCCCAAACCAGGAGAGTTAAATTTTCCATACCCGCACAGACAGTAATGGAGACGTACAAATGTCTTCCGATCTGGACATTGTCGCTGTGGGTACCTCTCCTGGTACAAACGACGAGCCAGCGCAGCATTGCCGTCTGCCTTACCGTACATGAAGTGTATCTCTGCCAGCTCTTGATTTGAATACATGTCGCACAGTCTAACGCCTACACAACACTGAATGTAACCTTCGCCTCGGAATGAACTGTCATAGTGCCCTCTTAATGTCTCCTTTGACGGCAACGACCTGCGGAAAGAAAAACGTTCCGGTGAATTTCAATGTTGTGAAGGCCATAACTCGGAAATAAAGCATTTCCGGACACATGTTGTAATGAACTATTTTGATTGTCTACATGTGGGAAATACATACCTGAAATTATGCCCCGTATTTTTTAAACACCCTGTATAATTGGTAGAAATTGCGTTAATGTACGAGTTAATGTGTAACCAATTAACATATGTGTGCTCCTCAGCTTCTACAGCATCTGACGGTATGAATGCCTAAATGGGGCATAGAATGGTCTAAGAGCTGGATCGTCATGATCCTCCATTAAAAAACAAAACTGTTCAGCAATCCGTGAATCTCGTAGCTTCAATGTCCCACTGTTTTAATAACCAAATCAATGAGAATAGTTCTGTTTTTCTACAACGTCTCATGTCATGAAAAATTATCGTCATTGCGAGATCTATCGTTCCCCACAGTTTGTCGCAAAAATTCTGATCCACTCTGTATGTACTATATCTGTTGTATTCTGGAATTTATTTCTTCGTTTATGTCATCTGTAATTTAACTGTGTATTAGTACAGTGGGTCCACCGTTGTGCAGTAACGGTTAGCACGTCTGACCGTGAAACTATCGGCTCCGGGTTCGAATCCTTGTTGGGACAAGTTACCTAGTTGAGGTTTTCTCCTGTCTTTTTTCTCAACCTATTAAGAGCAAATGCTGGGTAAATTTCGGTGCTGGACCCTGGACTCATCTCGCTAGCATCATCACCTTCATCTCATTCAGACACTAGATAACCTTAGCAGTTGATAAAGCGTCTTAAATAACCAATTAAAAACACAGCGGACGTAACATAATTATGGATAATATCTAACTTATCTTGTCTGCAGTATACAGAAGAAAGCTGTCGAAGCAATTTGTGATTGATTTAAGCATCCGAAAGTTGTTGCTCACACAACACAGTCGATTATTTAAGTGGAGTCTGGGGGGAATGATCAACTGGTGGTTGTGACGTAGGCCTACATGACTCCGTGGATGTGGGCCATCGCGCTGGAGATATCCGGTATCCTGCAATAAAATGTCTCCATGGAAACGGAATGGTGCAGGTCCAAGTGGGTCATAACTCCTCTCATTTTTAATTGCACATCTGCTTTACAACTTTCCGTACAAAAATTCGTCTTCCATTAAAGTGAAGGAACCTTATAATTTGTATGTTGTGGAAGAATTATAATTTTTATAGTGTCTTGGAAGTTTCCCGCCTCCAAAAGCATGAATATTTATTTAAAATCATAAAGAGAAGAATTTGGTGATAAAATTTGTAGCTGCGAATGTAGTAAATCTTGTATACCTACAAGTGAAGGCTAAAAACAATATATTTTTCTAGGCATAAGGTAATTACAATGTTGATGCAACTACGTAATTACAGCCACAGTTCTTGGTGTAGTGACCACGGATTAAAAATATACTATAGGCCTACTACTAGCTACATAGGCCTAGTATATTTATAGCATAGCTCTTCAATCAATTAAGCATCCGTGCAATGTTGACAGCGAACGTTTGTTTTCTTCCCAATCAGGAGTCTTGGGCGACTTGCGTTACAATATGAAAGAAAATAATGTGAACGCTATGGCAATGTTCTTCTTTGACAATAAATTGGCTAATACAAAATAATGTTTTTCGTAACATAGGCTAGTACCTATTTTAGTTAATTCATGTGATAAAGAAACGTCTTTATTTTTGTTCAATCTTTCTTACGATAATTAATTTGCAAATCTGACTTTCATGTTATGCTGATTTGAATAATTGAAGGGTTCAGAACCATAGTGGGCCAAGCGCCATATATTAAAAATGAAGAAAACAACGGTTAAAATTAAATGATTACCATAATTTAACGAAACATATAGCAAGTAATATAAAGTATGCACTTTAAAACTAAATTGTATGTCAACCTTCATTAAACAAAGGTATTCACATAACTTTAACCCTTGCTTTCTCCGTTTTTAATAAATGGCGCTTGGCCCACTATGGCTCTGTAACCTTCAATTTCAAGGGAAAGATTGTTCCGGGACCAGGTGTCGAACCCGGGACCTTTGGCTGAGCGCGCCAACGCTCTACCGCAGCGGTCATCAGCACAGTGCACCCTCGGGCTAGCGTTTCTTACCCGCAGATAAGAGACTGCACTACGTTGCATCCGTGGCTGCTGGCGGGTATGCTCTATCCCTCTTCCTGCTGCACGACGGGTCATATTACGATGCACTGCTTACTCGTTACCAATTTCAGCGAATGCTGACGACCACTGCTGTACCGACTGAGCCACCCAGTAACTCTACCAGCCACCGGCTCAATTTTTCCGTTTATATACACATACCTCAAGTGGGCTGAGAGATCGTCAAGACCCAACATTGAGTGCACACAAACTCTGTGTGACTTGAATTGTGGTTTTCTGTTAACGAATAGTGACGTATATTATGCAAATCTGGCTTTCAGGTATAGCTCCCTGTGAAGCTGATTTAAATAATTTCAAGGGAAAAATTGTTGCGGGGCCGGGTATCGAATCCGGGATCTTTGGCTAAGCGCGCCAACGCTATAGCGACTGAGCTGTCCAAGAACTCTACCAGTCACCGGCTCAATTTTTCCCTTTACATCCACATACCTCAAGGCATAGGCTACATACAGACCGTCAAGACCCAACATTGAGTGCACACAAACTGTGCGACTATTTCGTTTATATGACGTCATTCCATTTTCGGCCAATGAAGTGTAATGAAATTTTGAATTCCAACCAATCACCGTCATACATCGCGATAATTTCTGCAGCTCGATTTATCACTATCAACTTATCGCATGATCGTTCTTTTGTTTAGTCAGTGTCGCCAACTGTTTCCACGTAAATCGATGAGATGAATCCATTGTACTAAATAAAGTGCGAAATTCTACTTCCTCAGCTACACCTTCATCTTCTAATTCCATGTTCATTGTATCCAAAGAAAATGACACTACTTCATAACAATTGTTCATTTAATTAATATATTAATCAGGTTAGGCCTATTTGTAATTATACTAGCCTATAAAATGTTTAAATTAAATTATGATTTCAGCAGATAATGAAAACGTATTTCTGTTATAATAACAAGAGAAAAGCGCAGAACATGTAATCAACATTTTTAAACCTATATTTCGCTTTTCTCAATTGGCATTACTGAATAACATTCAATTTCTTTGTTGCAGTAATCGTTATTCATTTATTTCGACTTCACAATGTCTGAATATATTAAGTTTCATAAATATACAATTATTAATGTTTTGTGAGCGAATTTTAGGGATATATTATTTACATTTTAATTTTATTCACGAAATAGTCCTAATAAATGTCACTCGAGGTCTGAGATTTCTGAAATAAATTCAGTCGCTTCGCTCGTGGATTTATCGGCAAATCTCAGACCTCTTGGGACATTTCTGTAGATAATTTATGTGCAAGAGGATTTTTCCTGCAGAAAACCTAAAAAAAAACCCTCTAAAATTCTAATATCTTTTAAAATAATAGGCCTGTCACCAAAACACACAAAATTGACACAGACGGTCTTTAAAATTACCCACATCCATTTTAAGTAAATCGAAATTCTTTAAAAAAAAATGACCCGAAATTCTTAAAAAAAGAAATCACTCGAAATTCTTTAAACACAGCGCCGAATTTCACCAAAAAATAAAGTAAAAATTGATAATTAAATTATAGCCTTCCAGTAGGCTATCATATTTTTATACATGTAAATTTAAGCATAGTAGTGCAAATCTAATCTTTCAGGTAAGGCTCCCTGTAAAGCTGATTTGAATAATTTCAAGGGAAAAATTGTTCCGGGGCCGGGTATTAAGCATAGTAGGCCTAATATTCTGAGGTCTCTGAGAATATTATTCTCAGAGACCTCTTTCTTGTTAAAACAAGGATAAATACAATGTGGAATGAGGATTGCCGATCGTCTGACGTTCATCAAGAATACAACATTCAAATAGTGGCGTTTACTTGGAATAAAATATTTAACAACTTTGTTATTTATAGAAGTAGAAAATGATAATTGAGAAGTCTTTGATGTCTTAAAAGCCGTACTGATTTGAATAAATAACATAAGTTATATTTACAACGACATCCTGCAAAAGAAGTACAAGTAGGACATACCGGCATAACTCGGGCCATTACGGACATTCATTACGGTTGAAATTGTATTTTGTCTTCGACGAAGTCTCTTACATTGGCCATCGAGTGAGGCGTGATTTGTCATGCTCATTACAGGGCCCACCTGCATCTAGTTGAGAGAACTGCCGCATGGTGGTACCACTATCCGGCACGAATATCCATCCCGCCATTCGTATAGCGTGCAGTTGGGCAAAGAAAAACTCTGCGATAACTCCTGCATTCAAAAGTAAAAATGTACACAGCACTATATTACAGTTTATATACTTAAAAATAGACCATATTAAGTTATTCAGTGTTAACGTTCAGTTTCCTGGTAAAGAAAAGAACTCCGCAAAATGAAAACCTCATTTTTATCGATGTTTTATGCTGCACAGTAATCAATTTTATACTAAAATTGTAGTAGGCCCTTATTTATTTAAATATATTCATTTAACACCTACTGCGACTCGATTGATCATGCATCTGGGTAGACTTGAGTTTGATTCCCGACAACATTAACTCTCCACCGTAGGAACTCAGACTATTTTAAGCTTTGGAGTACGATGATTATTTAATCTTACGACAAAGTGGTTCAACGGCTACAATTTAAATATATCTATTGAGAAAATAATAGGTTTCTGTGAAAAAGTGCCAAAAAGAGGGAAGATAGTCGCATCCCTTTGTCAAGAGTGTCAGTTTGTGACAGGATTAGTATCCGGAAAATTAAGCTTTCAGGAATAACTTCCTGTAAAGTAAATTTGAATAATTTCGAGGGAAAAATTGTTCCGGGGCCGGGTATCGAACCCGGGACCTTTGGTTAAACGTACCAACGCTCTCCCACTGAGCTACCCGGGAACTCTACCCGACACCGATCCAATTTTTCCTCTATATCCACAGACCTCAAAGTGGGCTGACAACCGTCAAGCAACCAACATTTGAGTGCACACTAACTCTGTGTGACTTTAAATTGTGGTTTTCTGTTACGTACAGTGACGTCACTGTCGGGTAGAGTTCCCGGGTAGCCCAGTGGGAGAGCGTTGGTACGTTTAACCAAAGGTCCCGGGTTCGATACCCGGCCCCGGAACAATTTTTCCCTCGAAATTATTCAAATTTACTTTACAGGAAGTTATTCCTGAAAGCTTAATTTGCATAATACACGTCACTGTACGTAACAGAAAACCACAATTTAAAGTCGCTCAGAGTTAGTGTGCACTCAAATGTTGGTTGCTTGACGGTTGTCAGCCCACTTTGGGTCTGTGGATATAGAGGAAAAATTGGATCGGTGTCGGGTAGAGTTCCCGGGTAACTCAGTGGGAGAGCGTTGGTACGTTTAACCAAAGGTCCCGGGTTCGATACCCGGCCCCGGAACAATTTTTCCCTCGAAATGATTCAGGATTAGTATCGATTATCATAAAGTCTACGTGTGAGTGAATCAAAGTAAAATGTATTTTTAACATTCTGACCTATTTTCAATTACAATTATTATAAATAGAATATTAATATAAGAAAGAAATGCAATAATATGCACAATGTTAACTAATAGTATAGTTTGGGGAATAGATAGAGGACTTAAAAACGAGAGAAAGATTTATGTAAATACAGTATAGACTTCATAGCTTTCATTTCAAAACTTCTCAGTCTAAATAACGAATTATTTAAATTGAATTCTATTTAAACAAAAAAACACGTCAATTTAGATAATGAGGGGAAAGTCTGAAACCAGACATAATGATCATTTTCGGTTAGCGAGTCTAGCCGCGAAACCAGGTGGCCCGGGATCGATTCCCGGTTGGGCAAGTTACCTGGTTGAGGTTTTTCCCAGGGTTTTCCCTCAACCCAATATGAGCAAATGCTGGTTAACTTTCGGTGTTGGACCCCGGATTCATTTCACCGGCATTATCACCTTCATCTCATTCAGACGCTAAATAAACCAAGCTGTTGATAAAGCGTCGTAAAATAACCTACTAAAAATCATTTTAGATTTCATCCCCCCCCCCACAGCCACCGCCACTTTAAAATTTCAAATGGCACCCTTATATTTTTATACTTAAATATGAAAGAACATTCAATTGTTTAGCCTATACACCTCAATCATATTTTGTTTTCGCATCTTTTGTTTTCTATCGTCGCCTGCTAACATGTGTTTTTGTTATTATCACTTGATTGTTGGATGAAAACACAGTAAATTTTGCGTAATTTCCTAAATTTAATCAATAAGGATGATTTATGTTCTCTCTTGAAGGGTATACACCATTTTAAAATAATTTAATACAGAAACATAACTATTACATTAAATGCTCAATAGTTTTTTGTAGCTTTATTCTCTTCAGCTCTAATCAACAATAACAACAATCCAGGTTGCCAGGCGACGATAGAAAACGAAAGATGCGAAAACAAATGAGTGAGGTGTATAAACAATTGAATACTCTTTCATATTTAAGTATAAAAATATAAAGGTGCCATTTGAAATTTCGAAGTAGCGGAGGCTGAGGGTGGGGATGAAATCTAAAATACAGTTAAGCCTAGTTTCAGACTCCCTCTCAATACCTAAATTCACGTATTTTTTGTTTAAATTCAATTCAATTTAAATAATTAGTTATTTAAACTGGGAAGTTTTGAAATGGAAAGCTCTGTAAAGTCAATTTCGCTTTGTTTTTAGTTACAGTTACTTTTCAATGTCACATCTTTATTTCTAAATCTTTGCATAATTCTCCAAATGGTGCTCATGAGTGCTAACACAGGCTTCTAAGCGCCGTATCATGGGCTGTCTTACTCTCTCCCATTTTCCAGGCATCTGCTTTAGCCTATCTTTTAACATCTTTCTTCAATACGCTGGAGAAAAATTTCAATGTTCTCGATAGATTTTGAATACAAAATTGTTTTTAAATGTCTCTATAAATAGGGCTAACAATCCAATGAATTGTAGCCAGGGGAACGAGCATTTGCGTGAACGATTTCGCTTGTTCTTGGGTCTTATTTCTGTTCCTCAAAGATTTCCCATATATTAGTTAAAGTCCAATATAAACCGATATATGTAGCTATTTTTTTTTATTAAATTTTATGAAATTTTAATTAAATTTGGGTTTTATAAATGCACAATTTATAAATTACCTCTACTGGCAAATAAAAAGAATTAAATCTATAGGCTATTATAGAGAATGTCTTTTATGTGCTGTCCAAAAAATGAAAGTTGTTCTTATTTGGGTGGATATTAAGTGATTTCATTTAGATATAGGGGCTATCTTTTAAACAATAGTTCATCAAATTAAACTGTAGGTCTAGGTTGAAGCAGCAATGTCATTCACAACATGGTAAAGGAACTGAATTGTTGCAAAACGCAGGTAGGCTATGAAGCTTTATATTACTTTTGAGGTAATATAACATATGATTCATTTCACTAGTAACACTTTTGCATGAACATGTTTTTCTCTGTTGTAAGCACGTAAGACTTATGGACACGTGCGTAGGGTGACCAGATTCACATTGATAAAAAAGAGGACACAAAGCTTCAAAAAGAAGGACATTGTTCGAAAAAAAGAGGACAGAAAAAATATACCTAGATTTAAGCTTAGACCTATATTATGCTTTAATTACGTCAATATCTATTTTATTACAAAATATTTGCAGTACAGATTTAGGCTCATATCATACTTCAAAGTAGATATGTTAATATCTGTTTTATTACAAAATAATTATGAAAAAACTTAATAATAATGATTTTTACAGTCAGCTACTGTACATATGAAAGTCAAGGGAACTATAATTATTAAAGAGAACAGAAAATATCTATTTATATTTACATCGCACCTAGATCTCTCGATTTACTATATATCGATATATACATGTCAGCAACGATCATAACAAGGGGGAGCAAAGAGAGCTATTATGATCTTGGCAAAGAGTATATTCAGTCGATGTTGCTGCCACCTATAGGCAAGTTACTTCAAAAAGGTGTCAAATCAGACAATTTCAAAATATCAGGCATACAAGTTAAGAAAAGGAAGAAATTTCTTGATTATTTTAAAAATCCGCCCGGATCCCGGACAAGGGCCTAAAAAGGAGGATATGTCCGGACAAAAGAGGACGTCTGGTCACCCTACACGTGCATCAACATCGGTTAGTGTAACCACCGGTTAAAATTGTCACCTAATCCCTGGTTAAGTATTTTTATGGTGTATCGATCTCGGTTAGGACTTAAATAGGAGGTTAACCACGGTAATCTCTAACCGGCCATAATATTCAAGCAGTTAAAGGAGATAATAGGCGCAGTAAAACAAAATAACGGCCAGATCCACAGCTGATTATTTCGAAGACGATTTTATTATTGTACTTGGATTACTTGGTTAGGAATGATGATAAGCGCAAAGCTTTAGTTATGGAAAGAGGGGAATTCTTACGAGGAATTTATTAGGTGACAGAACATTTCAGGAGGGATTTTCTTTATGAAAATCTAACGCATGTTTTCTGCTGCAACAAATGTGTTGCTTGGAATAATCCAGAAACAGTCCTATTTCTCCTATGAATCGTCTGCTTACATTATGATCCTATGCAACTGCAGAGGTTGTATCAGCGTCGCCGGTGTGCCGGAATTTTGTCCCGCAGAGACTCTTTTACAGGCCAGTAAATGAGCCTGTCACACTTAAACTGAGAAATCAGTCTCTATCAGAACGTAATATCTTCAAAGTCACAAGAACAAGTCTGATTAGTGTAATATGTAACTAGTCAGCGATGTATGCAATGGAGGGGAAAAGGAACTGCCCACTCTACCCCATTATCTCCTGGCCTATTTGCCTCATAAGTGGTGTTTTGTGAGGTTCAGACCTGTCTTCGAACAGTTGACTAAACAACAACAACAACAACAACAACAACAACAACAACATGGGCTACAAAAGATAGCGTACATTTTTTTCATAATTGCTGAACCATTCTTTAACAAAATATTATCTAAATATATTGGGAATTAAGTTAATGGCTTTCCCAAAATACGCTATGAAATAATTTCATATAATTGTATTAAATTTTTTGTTTGAAATGCCGTGAATCACGTGAATATGTTAGGGGAAAATCCACAAACGATTAAGGAAAACGCGGAAATTTGACTTGAAGCAAGTAAAGCGATCGGTTTGGAAGTAAATCCCGAAAAGACTAAGTATATGATTATGTCTCGTGACCAGAATATTGTACGAACTGGAACTATAAAAATTGGAGATTTATCCTTCGAAGAAGTGGAAAAATTCAAATATCTTGGAGCAACAGTAACAAATATAAATGACACTCGGGAGGAAATTAAACGCAGAATAAATATGGGAAATGCCTTTTATTATTCGGTTGAGAAGCCTTTGTCATCTAGTCTGCTGTCAAAAAATCTGAAAGTTAGAATTTATAAAACAGTTATATTACCGGTTGTTCTGTATGGCTGTGAAACTTGGACACTCACTTTCAGAGAGAAACAGAGATTAAGGGTATGCAAATCTGGCTTTCAGGTAGTAGCTCCCTGCAAAGCAGGTTTGAATAATTTCAAGGAAAAATTGTTCCGGGGCCGGGTATCGATACCGGGACACTTCGCTTAGCGCGCGAACGCTCTACCGACTGAGCTACCCCAGGAACCATACACGTCACACAGCATTTGTGTACACTCATAGTTGAGTTCTGGCATCTTGTCAGCTCATGTGAGTTGTGTGGATATAAAGGAAAAATTGTGACGGTGTCGTGTATGGTTCCTGGGGTAGCTCAGTCGGTAGAGCGTTCGCGCGCTAAGCGAAGGATCCCGGGATCGATACCCGGCCCCGGAACAATTTTTCCTTGAAATTATTTAGAGATTGAGGGTGTTTGAGAATAAGGTTCTTAAGAAAATATTTGGGGCTAAGAGGGATGAAGTTACAGGAGAAAGGAGAAAGTTACACAACGCAGAACTGTACCCATTTTATTCTTCACCTGACATAATTAGAAACGTAAAATCCAGATGTTTGAGATGGGCAGGGCATGTAGCACGTATGGGTGAATCCAGAAATGCATATAGAGTGTTAGTTGGGAGGCCGGAGGGAAAAAGACCTTTGGGGAGGCCGAGACGTAGATGGGAGGATAATATTAAAATGGATTTGAGGAAGGTGGGATATGATGGTAGAGACTGGATTAATCTTGCTCAGGATAGGGACCAATGGCGGGCTTATGTGAGGGCGGCAATGAACCTCCGAGTTCCTTAAAAGCCAGTAAGTAAGTAAGAAATACTTCCTGAAATTAAGGACATGACTTACAGTTCATCCCATATAATCACTTCAGTTGTTCAATCATTACTGTATGGCTATCATACAGGTGTTGAATCTTACCCGTAACTTAAGTGCGTTGTTAGAGGAACTGACACGGTGCAGATATCCAAACACTCGTAATTTGGTTTCTAATTGGAAGCATGTGTTGAAGCGTTTGAATCCTCTCCTCCTTACCGACTCGTAAACGTCAATCTCGAAGCCTGGCAACGATGCCTTGTCCGCCGGCCTCCGGACCTCATGGCTCATAAAGTAGGCGTCAGCCATTGTGCCACGTTGTTTGTGTGCGACGCTTTTCATTCGCCTCTCCGTCACCTCATTCTTTCGGCCGATTTTCCTTTGAGATAAGTCAAATGGACATAAAACTAACGGTCACTCCGCCGTTGATCAGAACTTTCACATTACAACCTATAAAGTGTCACTTAAGAATTTAATTTGAAACTCTCAAATATATCTGACATCTTCAATGCAAAAGCGGTATACGTTCTACAGAATTGAAAATCTTGGGAGAAATATCTTGCCATGCCACAATCGTACCCTTCTAAGACGATGAACTTTGAACGTTTCTGAAAGTAACATGAGGACGAAATTTAAGTTGCGAGTTCTGTAGGATGTAAACTCTTCAGTTCCCTTAATTAAAATACGTAATTAATATTATTTTTCAATAACATTACTATTTAAAAATAAAAGGGTCAGTCGATGGAACAATGTAGGGGAAAATAGTCTAAATCTTACCGACGCCGAAATCGTACCGCTATTAACATTGAGGAAAGTATTGCATGCAGGAGCCATCTGCTGAATTTTTCACGAAATACAAATAGAAACTGACACTCGTTCTGTTTCCCGCCTTTCACCCATGACAAAAGCTGTATTAAATGGTGCTTAATAGTAAAATCTGATTTCTCATATAAAATTTTGTTACTCTTTCCTAAGCTTTTATTGAAACATTGAGTTAATTTAATGAATACCTTTTATTAACTTACACCTAGCATATAAAATTGTTTGGATTATTTAAACGGTAAAAATAGTCATTGTAACAGCTTTGTTTAGGTTATAATCTGAATAGTTTGCTTAGAGTGTTAGTTTCCTAAATCGTACCTTTAAAAGATTGCTCGTATCGTACCAGTATGATTTTGACAACGTGAAAAATTAACGTTAGGTGCATAATAGAGCATGAATAAAAAGTCTGGAACCATATAAATATTTTCCATATGCTTGATTTTCGATTACTATAGGTGTTACCAGTATTTGTAAGACCAAATGCTCTGCCAGTGACACATTCGATTCTAGCCCTCGGCTATCTCAAAAGCCGCCATTTTGGATACAACTTTGAAATTTTAAATGGAAAGGGGGTCATGTAGATACTCAGAATCATGTGAAGTTTTCTAAAAAAATCAATGGTGCAATCCGTTTTGAGATATCTCTAATCGTTTTCAAGTTATTTAGGCCTCAAGAAAACTGTCACAATGACATAAACATTAGTTATGCATCTACAGATATTTTGTACTAAGTAGGCTTTGGAAAAGGTATTTTTATGCAATTCTGGTAATTAACTTTTCCTGCTTTACTGTTTGATTAACCTGTGACAGTTTCAATGCATTTTTGTGATTATTTAAAGATATCCTATAACAAATTTCTTGATTTTCATGATGGCATTATCGAAAGAGAGAAGAATTTATAGGGCCTATTCTTCATTCTGATGGGTTAAGCCACAGAAATATTGTATCAGAATGGACGAACAGTTCTCTGGATATTGGATTGGTCGGGTAAAATGTCCGGCCAGGTCTCCAGATTTAACAACCCTTAATTTTTTCTTTTGGAGTTACATAAAGAGTTCATTATATGAAGAGAAAATTGAGAATGTGGAACATCTAAAGAACCGTATCATTGAAGCCTGTGCTAAAAGTCACCCTGGAAATGCTACAAAATGTGCCACTGGTAGAGGATTTGGTCTTACAAATACTGGTAACACCAATAGACCCTAGTAATCGAAAATAAAACATATGGAAGATATTTATATGATTCCAAAATTTTAATTCACCCTGTATTTTTAAATTTCAGAATAGATAATGGCCAAACGAGAATATGGAAAATGGGAACCAAGTGCTTTATTTAAGGCACTGGATGAATTTCGATCCGGAGCAGTGGGATTGAATGAATTTTGTACGTACGAAATTCTAAAATCGACTTTCAAGCGACATTTGAAGAGCAAGGTAAAGATAGATCTGGATCGTCCTGCAAATGGATCCATCAACGGTAGAAATATAGCTTTTCCACGGGAAATAGAAGAGGAACTGTTCCAACATATTCTGATGTTTGAAGAATATCTTTTTGGATTTACTATAACAGACGTTGAAAGCTTGCCTTCGATGTGTTGGAAGCGAACTCACACCCTCCAAATCTGTTCAGTAAAGAAATACGATTGGCGGAAAAAAAAGTGGTGTTATGGGTTCATGAAGATAATCCACAATTAAGTTTGCGTCTACCCGAAAATAGCTTCTAATACGATTCATGTCGATGTAAAAGAAGGGTGTGTTTTTTGTTTTATCTGTGAAGAAGCTGTAGATTTATAAGAAATAACCTATAATTTTCTTCAATTGTTACTCCGTTTTTGTACTCAGAAAAGTCAGTGTTTTGTCTAGCCTGCAAAACATCAGGGGCAACCGGTTCAAGTTCAAACATTCGGTAGGATGCTCAACCTTGACTGATGTTCTTTGACCGGTCTAATATAAATCGGTTGTAAGCTCTATTCTGCAACTCTCTAATAGATACGGAAATATACATCCGTTCCCTGTACTCATAACATGTTTACCTATTAAAAGCGTATTAACCCCTTAACTTGGCAAAGCTTCATTTCTCACACTAGTTTATTAAACCTTGTCGGACCGTAAAGAAAACAACTAGACCTATCACAATGTCCATATTTTTATGTGTTGTACAATATTAGAGTAAGGGAGGGGATTGACGTATAGGTCTGGTAATGTCGGATAATCTCGGATAACATATTTCTTTTTCATCGAATGGTGCAATCTGATGTGAAAATAATGCATTACGTTCTCTACAAGTAGACGAACATCTGCATGAATAGCCATTACTGTTGAGTGCTTCACTGTGTGTGAATAGCGTGGTTTCAACGTTTCTGCAAAAAAAAAAAAAAAAAAAAAAAAAAAAAAAAAAAAAAAAAAAAAAAAAACTTTGTGAGGGTAAGTAATGTGATTTATTCGTTACAAGTTATTCTTATATTTACACAACATGGTATGCACTGTTTGATATACCATAGATAAGGCTTCTTAATTCTCTAATTGCAGAAATGATATCGACAACATGTTTCATGCAGCTGGCTTGTTTTACTGTTTGTGAAGAGTCGACCAATCTCGGATACTAGCAGAGGGCAATGTCGGATACTAGCCGAGGGCATTGTCGGCTGTCTTTCAATGCTGCTGGCTACATAAAAGCTGCCTTAAACCCATTTATATGTTTCCTATAACAAACCACTACATTTTTACTCCTGGGTATTTTTAATTAATGTAAGTAATTAATTTTCTAATTAATCGAATATTATGAACTAACGAATTGTTTCTTCTTCTGATATTTTTAGATGCCTAAAGTAAAAGAAAAAAGAGATTCAGTCTAAAAAAATGGAAGTCTGAAGATATGGTAAATGCCATTGTAGCAGTACGGGAGAAAAGAATGAGCTATCTTGCTGCTTCCAAAAGATTCAATGTACCTCAACATTATTTGATTATGTACGGTCCAACTCTGAGCCCACCAAAGAGGTTAAATTGAAACTTGGACGAAAACCAATACTCCCAGCTTCGCTTGAAGAGAAGCTAGTTGACTATGTGTTAATGATGGAGAGAAAATATTTTGGATGAACCAGAAATGATGTTAAAAGGCTTGCATATCAGTTGGCTAAACAGAACATTATTGTAATAGTTTCTGATATGCAATATATCATTTTAAATGCATTATCATACCTCTAATGTCTAATGTCTAATGTATCCGACATTAGCTTCCCATTCTGTCAGTGACGATATTATTTCTGTTTTCTCTTTGCAAGTTACACAGCAAATACATATTATGTAAATTACTTAATACTTATGTACAATCTGCAGGAACCCCAAGAGGTTATTATAATACTAAGTAATTCCAGTTCTAAATTTTTTCAGTTACCTTTATTTTGAAACATCAAAATGGTATCCGACAATACCCTCCCTTACTCTATAGTATTGTGAACTTTTAATTTTCCTACCATTTTTTTCTTTTGTTCTATTATAGCATACTAGTGGCTTGTGCAGCAAATGCTGCAAACTGAGTAAATTAGACGTTCAAGTAACAATTTTTCAGATTTATTTTCAATAAAGAATACCATACATTTTGAAAGTTATTTTCTTCCATAATAATGAAACATATTCCCTCTGAATGTTTCTTTTATGCCAAATACTTTTTCTTGAACCTTTCCACTTCAGGTTTTGAGTTTCAACGCGAAAACGCAAGTAACAATGTCAGAACGATCAGTGGGTTTTTCATGTGGGTCTAAATAATAGCTAATTCAGGTCATTGTGAATAAAATTGTACGCGAAAGTTAAAAAAATGTCAGGTTTGCTATGCTTTCGAACAATAAACATAGCATCTTGGTATACCTGCTGCATGGAGAGCTTGAAATGTAGAGGGTAAAATCATTTCATCCTGTTAAGAGATCTTGCTGAAATGATCGGGAGACTACAAAATTTTCAGGCCTCTTAATTTATCAGTAAGTAATACCTTTTAGTTTTTCCTTAGGAACTGTAATTTATGCGCTCTCTCGAGCCATTACTGAAGAGAATGACGCATATAAATATCTACACCACACCGCCATTAAGTATATGGAAAAGACCCAACCCCACTTGATTAATAACTATAAAATATTTCATTTTTAATAACAATATTATTATCTTACATAAGTTTTATAGTTATAATACTAAATAGCCGCCAGTCAGTAAATTATAGAAATGAAGATCCAATTTCGTATATTCTCTACATCTACTTATATAACTCCAAAAGTTTCATTTTCATATCATCAATATAGCAATAATACGTATAATTAATGAAAAATAGTCGCATTATGGTAATAATTATAATAATATTTAATTTCAAATGGTAATAATGTCATCAAACCATCTCAAATTTTGTAGATTTTAATATCCAATACACAGCTGTACTCATAAAATTACACACCGCAGAATCAGACCTGCAAATTATTTTTAGTAAGCCTTGAAGTTTTTAATAACTAATTGAATTTGAGCTCTAAATATGTCAGCAATCCTGCAGGTCATGACCTTCGTGTAACAGCCTATTGTTTATTGTAGGCCAATGTGTGTTTTGTTTTATTTTGAAATGATGCAATTAGTTCTCAAAACTGACGAAAGATGGATTTTGGAAAATATGAAAATTATGTAGGAAAACTAACGCTTCACTGAAAGTTATTATTTTTCTGAAGAACTTCGGGTTCTAAGCTTCAAAATGAGGGGTCATTTATTAAAATCCGTTCAGCCGTTTTCCCGTAATTTCCATTACAAGTTCAAATTATATAGGCTATACACAGATAGCCTATTAACCTGTTGTATCCTATAGGATACATTGTCAATTTAATGGTTAAACTATTCGAGGAAATTAAATAAAGACCAAAATCCTAACACTATTAATAAGAAATTGTAAAAATAACTGCCCCGACGAATAGAAACGATTGGCCACCTTACCATAAACAACTTACTACAAATCTTCTTCATAGAGATAACTCCTTTTATTTGTAATATTTAGCAGTAGGAAGTCCGTTATATGCTAAAACAAATGGTTTCATTAATTAATTTGGCATTACAGATGCCATGGCGTATTCCGAAATGCCTGTGCCCTGAGACGGTCGCTACGCGGAGATTAATAATCTTAAGTTGGTCGGGGAACCGGTTAACAACGTGGACGTCTGTAATTTTCGGTCGGGAACTACCGCGACTGGCATAGCCGGCGGGGCCAGCTCTGTCCTTCCCCCAGGCTCGTGTATCTAACATGTGCACTTATCTCACAACTTGTACTCAAGATCTGCAAAAACTTACAGGTGTCTCTATTATGCCCCACTTTTTATCCTGTCCTCCTCACCATAGATTTATCTGTATCATGCATTACGGCGTCATGTCTGCTATGTTACAAGGGGACAGTACGAACTGGAATACTTAGCGATTTACACGCTAAAGAATTTTACTTATGCACGTATATACATGCATATATAGGAGCGATAATACTACTTTACTTCTTGCCGCAACTTGAGTTTTAATTACGCTGGAAAATAGTGCAGGGAAAAAGTACAAAACAGTGTCAAGTGTCACAAAAAGATGCATCGTTCTGAGTGAGAAAATAACAGCTTAGAAGGTCATTTGAAAGTCTCTAAAACTTTGAAGCATTATAAATAGCATAATATTTGAACTAGAAGAAAAAAAAAAAAGAAAGATATCACTATGTTTGACAAACAATGAGGTTTCTTAATGGGTACTTTTTAATTTCCATAGTTCCAGTTTTGTTAATTTTATTCGTAGATCTACTCCTACAAGAATTTTTAACTTTTAAGCCATGGTTATCTCATTAAGTGTTAGGACGTACTTGGTCCAGTATTATTCAGGAAGGAAAATTATTTCGAGTTCCTTCAAGGGAACAGAAAAATTCCGAGTGAGGCAAGTAGCCAACGGGCTTAGAGTTCACACATTCAGTTTTTCTCAGCCCCAAACTCCCTTGTAAGGACGCGTTTCCACATGTCTTTGAATGTTTTCTCTGTCATTTTCTTAATTCATTCACTCATCCACTCATCTATCCATTCTTTCACTCAGTCATTCATTCATCCATTCATTCACCCATTCATTAGTTCATTCCACCCATTCATTCCTTAGTTCATTCATCCAACCATTCATCAATTAGTTAATTCATCCACCCATCCACTCATTAGTTCATTCACCCATCCACCCATTCATTCATTACTTCATTCATTCACTCATAATTCATTAGTTCATTTATTCACCCACTTACCCCATTCGTTCATTACTTCATTCATCCACCCACCAAACTATTAATTCATTAATTCATTCATTCACCCACCCAACTACTCATTAATTAGTTCATTCATTCACCCATCCATCCATTCAGTCATTAGTTCATTCATTAACCCATCCAACTACTCGTAATTAGTTCATTCATTCACCCATCCACCCATTCATTCATTAGTTCATTCATTAACCCATCCAACTACTCTTAATTAGTTCATTCATTCACCCATCCACCCATTCATTCATTAATTCATTCATTCACCCATCCAACTATTCATACATTAATTCATTCACCCATCCACCCATTTATTCATTAGTTCATTCATTCACCCATCCACCCATTCATTCATTAGTTCATTCATTCACCCATCCACCCTTTCATTCATCAGTTCATTCATTCACCCATCCATCCATTCAGTCATTAGTTCATTAACCCATCCAACTATTCTTAATTAGTTCATTCATTCACCCATCCACCCATTCATTCATTAGTTCATTCATTCACCCATCCACCCATTCATTCATTAGTTCATTTATCCACCCATCTAATTCGTCCACTCACTCACTCACTCACTCACTCACTCACTCACTCACTCACTCACTCACTCACTCACTCACTCACTCACTCACTCGTATGAATCTGGTCAATTTTTGGTTGTGGGATTAGCTTAAAGAATGAGTTTTCGTGGCAGACTCAACAACTGAAAGATGCAAGAAACGGAATATTTACGGACATTATCTGTAAAGTGTCTTCTTTAAGCAAAAGAACGGAGGACATATCGTTAATATTTGAGAAAAATCAAACCCCCATTCTTTCCGCAAATTTTTGTTTTTTCTTTTTATCTAAAATATATTTGTAACGCTTCAGAGCTCGAAGCGATTTTTTACTGACAACAATACATTTATTCAGTAGAAGTATGGTTTGGAGTTTTTCATTTCTGTTCTTGTTCATCTGGAGACGAAGGTGGAATCAACCTTCGAAGCGTTATGAAATCCTATTCACCATCTGGAATGTAATAAGTCTGAAGATGGCACTTTTTTATATAAGGTTTGACAATTTCAGTACTATGTCATGTTACTAACAATATTTATACTTATTGTTCAGTTGTCTAAAATCAACACAAGATGTACGGAAATGGAATTGGCAAGAATTCGCTTATGAATACGGTTAAGTTAACCTCTTCTCCCCCTCTCCTCCTCATCCCCTCCCCTTCTCCTCCTCTCCCATTTTCTCCTCCTCCTCTCTTCCTCTCCTTTTCCTCCTCTTCCTCTCTTTTCTTCTCCTACTCTTCTTCTTCTCCACCTCCTTCCTTCTACTCATCCTCTCTCATCTCCTCTCTTCTTCTTCTCTACCTTCTTCCTTCTCCTCTTCTCTCTTCTCCTCTCTTCTTCTCCACTTCCTCTCTCTTCTCCTGTCTTCTTCTTCTCCACCTTCTCCCTTCTCCTCTCTTCTTTCTTCTCCTCTTCCTCTCTCTTCTCTCTCTTCTTTCTTCTCCTCTTCCTCTCTCTTCTCCTCTCTTCTTTCTTCTCCTCTTCCTCTCTCTTCTGTTCTCCTCTCTGCTTTTTTCTCCTCTTTCTCTCTCTTCTCTTCTTCTTCTCCACCTTCTTTCTTCTCCTCTTCCTCTCTCTTCTCCTCTCTTCTTCTTCTCCACCTTCTTCCTTCTCCTCTTCCTCTCTCTTCTCCTCTCTTCTTTCTTCTCCACTTCCTCTCTCTTCTTTCTTCTCTTCCTCTCTCTTCTCTTCTCCTCTCTTCTTCTTCTCCAACATCTTCCTTTTCCTCTTCCTCTCTCTTCTCTTCTCTTCTTCTTATCCTTCTTCTCCTTCTTCTCCACCTTCTCCCTTCTCCTCTTCCTCTCTCTTCTCCTCTCTTCTTCATTCTCCTCTTCCTCTCTCTTCTCCTCTCTTCTTCTTCTTCTTCTTCTTCTCCACCTTCTCCCTTCTCCTCTTCCTCTCTCTTCTTCCTTCTCCTCTTCCTCTCTCTTCTTCCCTCTTCTTCCTTCTCCTCTTCCTCTCTCTTCTTCTCTCCACTTCTTCTCCAACTTCTCCCTTCTCCTCTTCCTTTCTCTTCTCCTCTCTTCTTCTTCACACCTTCTTCCTTCTTCTCTGCCTCTCTCTTCTCCGCCTTCTTCCTTCTTCTCTTCCTCTCTCTTCTCCTTTCTTCTTATTCTTCTTCTCCTCCTCTTCCTCTCCCTTCTTCTCTTCATCTTTCTTCTCCTCTCCTCTTCCTCTGTCTTCTTCTTCTCCATCTTCTCCCTTCTCTTCTTCCTCTCTCTTCTCCTCATCGCCCTTCTTTTCTTACTTTCCTCCTCTCGTCTTCTGCTCCTCTCTCTTCTCCTTCTCATCCTCTCTTCTTTGTTACTTCTCCCTACTCTCCTCTCTTCTTCTCCTTCTCCTCTTCCTCTCCACTCTTCTCCTTTTCTCTCTTCTTCTTATCTCTCTTCTTTTTTCTGCTTTTCTTCTTCTTCTTCTCCTCCTCCTCTTCTTTCATCTCCTCTCTTATCTTTTCCTCTTCTTTCTTCTTCTGCTTCTTTCTCTCTCTTTTCTTCATATACTCCTCCTCAAGTCCTTTTATTCCCTTTACTGCTTCTCCTCTACTCTCCTCTTCTTTATTTCTTCTGTCTTTTTTCTTCCTTCGCCTCTTCTCTCTTCTTCATCTACTCGTCTCTCTTTACCTACACCTCACCTTCTTTTCTCTTACCTCTTTATTCTATGTATTTTTCTACATTCCTTCGCTTCTCACTTCTCCTCCTCCTCTTTTATCTTCTCCTATTTCTCTATTTCCTCAGTCTATTCATCTCTTTCCATTTTTCAATAAGATTTAGATTAATTCGATCATGATATTATATTTTATGAAATAAATTATTGATTAATCCACGTATACAATTTCTTTATCTTCTCTCCCTCTTTCTTCCTCTCTTTTTCCTCTTCTTGTTGATATCCTTATCCCCTTTTTCTTCCATTTCTTGACTCCTACCTCTTTTTTCCTCTCCTAATTTTCCTTTCCTTTTTTCTGCTGCTTCCGATCGTTTCCTCTTGTTTCTCTTTCTTTCACTCTAATATTTGTTTCATTTCATTCTTATGTTCCACTTTTTCTTTCTCCTCCTCTTCTTCTCCTCTTCTGCCTCATTTCCTGTTTATTCTCGTTTGCATACTTCCTCTTTTCCTCTTTTTTAACTCCTTTCCTACGCTTTATCCCCATTCCTTTTCTTTATTTTCCTTTATACTTCACCTTCACTCCTCTTTCCCACTTGTATTTTAATATCTTTTTCTTCGCTTCTCTTTTCCACATCATTATTTTTCTGTTTCTCTTCCTTTCTTCTTCTGTTGTGAATCTCCTAATCTCCGTTGCCCTTTCTCTATTCTTCTTCCTTTCTTTGTAATTCTAACCCTGGAAAAGTTCGGCCTTCTGCTTTCTAGTTAATTTCAATCCTATACTCCGGAGAACAGGCATTCATTCACTTTGCTTGACATGGTGTGAGCCTAATACACAAGGTAATTGACAACGGATCTTTATTGCCTTCAAAAATCAATCGGAATTGACAGAACTTATACCCGCATTTCCGTAACGAGTCGTAACGACGACAACATAATAAATCTCAAATTTTGCGGTGGCAAAGCAACTACAGTAACGGCCCATTCAGTTCTAGCCAAGTTTATGAAGTACGTAAAATATTCTCCTATGAATGACATTGCCGTAATCATTGTTTTAAGTTTTCATTCGTTTTCCTTGAAATGAAAGATAAACATTAGCAAAAAAAAAAAAAAAAAAAGCAAAGCCATTCATTTGCGAAGGCATGATTATGTTGCTTGCAGTATCTGGTTACGTAGCGACTGGTGAAACCCCGTTTCATGATATACGTGTGACAAGTTCACGGATATTTATAACGCTCAGATAGTGACAGAACCGTCACAATGGAATTCCTATTGCTATCGTGGTATTAAAAAACTGAACAGTACACGTGTTTGTAATGTGAACGTAATAAGTCACGAGTACAAAATTTATTGTAAATATTTGTTTGCAATTCACCCATATTTCAATAAACGGGGGGAGGGGGAGTGACAGGGAATTCCTCTAATCCTTACAGTTGTGTGAGACGTTTATGCTTCTTGTGTTTTGTTATTGTGAGCATTTTGAGGTATTATGAATGTTCGGAATTTCATAAAAAGTTTCGATTTTTCTCTTCACTTCTAAAGTATGTCCCAACAACAATGCCGGATTTAATAATTTGAACAAATGCAAGAAAAACAGATAACAAAGCAGATAACAGTGCCACCAACCCAACAATAACAAGCCATTGTTGCGACATTTTTTTGTTGATGGTTTCGCGGCTCTGTTATTTATTCCATTATCTGTTTTATTGCATTTATTCGCATTATTAAATACCACGTTCTTATTGGTACACACTATACTAGCCTATTATTATTATTATTATTATTATTATTATTATTATTATTATTATTATTATTATTATTATTATTATTATTTCTTACCAATGTTTATTATTGTCACACTAACATTACTTATCCATCTTTCATTATTTAATTTCATGTCTTTTATGGTCTAGATATTAATGTAATAACTATGTAACCAATTGTATTCAATTAAAATAAAGGCTCATTCACAATGAAAATTAAACATAACGAAAAGCGTTAACTTAACGTTACAGTAAAATGAAGGAGTCATACCATCATTCACGATGGGAACATACCTTGCATAAACATAACAGCAAACATACTTGGTAACCATGGAAACATAACAACGACGCCATTTCCTCACATTCTGTCGCATAATTCAGCGCTCCACGATTGTGTTCTGTTTGCAAATTACGTATGCATAAGCATGAAAGTTTGGAGTTTGCACACTTTCATGTTAACGTCTTACGGTAATGTTTATGTCAATGTTTATGTGAATCATTGTGAATGATCCCATTTGATAGCCTGGGCGCAAACTTCTGTGTTTAATTTTCATTGCATGAGACAGATAAATCTATGGTGAGGAGGACAGGATAAAAAATGGGGCATAATAGAGACGCCTGTAAGTTTTTGCAGATCTTAATGTTTAATTTTCATTGTGAATGGGCCTTTAGAGTCTGGCTGGGCGGAAGAGAAGGCCTACTAGCCTTAGCTCTGCCAGATTAAATAAATAAATAATAATAATAATAATAATAATAATAATTATTATTATTATCATTATTATTATTATTATTATTATTATTATTATTATTATTATTATTATTATTATTCCCCTCATTTAAATTTAACAAGGCGAAGAATTGAGTCGCCTAGAATCAAAGTGTACTTACTCCATATCTGATTTGTCAGAAAAGGCGAACATAATAATAATAATAATAATAATAATAATAATAATAATAATAATAATAATAATAATAATATTAATAATAATAATTATTTATTTAATCTGGCAGAGCTAAGGCCAGTAGGCCTTCTCTTCCGCCCAGCCAGACTCTAATTCTAATTAAATACATTTGCTTACATAGTTATTACATTAATATCTAGATCATAAAACAACATGAAAGTAAATAATGAAAATTGGATAACTAATGTTAGTGTGACAATAATAAACACTGGTAAGAAATAGTTATAATAATAATGATAATAATAATAATGGTAATAATAATAAAGTAATAATAATAATAATAATAATAATAATAATAATAATAATAATAACAATAATAATAATAATGAGATAATTTAGATATTTATCTGTGATATATATATATATATATATATATATATATATATATATATATATATATATAACCATTAAACATTGAGAAACCTGAAACAACTATTATTGTTGACATTAATTGTTAGAAAAATATCTCGTTAGCCTATTCTTAAATTGATTTGATGTCTGACAGTCCCTGACATTACTCGGAAGGGAATTCCAAAGTCGAGGAACAGCCACAGTGAAAGAAGATGAATATGAGGATGTTCGGTGGGAGGGAATGGATAATATTGAGGAGTGTTGTGATCGTGTGTCTAGGTTATGATGGGTGGATAAATTTTGAAAACAAGACGCAAGATAGACAGGAGTGGAGAAATGCAATATGTGAAAGAGAAGGGAAAGACAGTGGATTTTCCTACGATCTTCTAGACGGAGCCAGGACAACATTTCGAGGGATGGTGTTACGTGATCAGCCCGGCGAATATTGCAGACTAAACGGGCGCACATATTATGAACACGTTGTAGTCTCTGCGCCGAAGTAACGCTTAGGTCAGTAAGCAGAATATCACAGCAATCGAAGTGGGGCATCACGAGTGTTTGCACTAACATTTTTTTTCATGGAAAAGGGTAGAAAATTCTTCAATCGTCTAAACGAGTGGATTAATGAAAATACCTTTTTGCAGGTTTCTGCAACTCGAATGTTCCAATTTAAACTTTTATCCATATAAATAACTAGTTTCTTTACTGATTCACTGAACGGAATTTCGGTGCCGTGTATTTTAATCGGGGACAAATTTGGTATGGTAATAGTGCTTAACAAACGTGAATGGCCCACAATGATTGACTGTGATTTTTCTGGATTTAGTTTAAGTCGGAATTTCCGTGTCCATGTCCAGATTGAGTCCAGATCGTCATTAATTTTAGTTATTGCATAATTTATTTCGTCAGTGTGGAATTTTATGTATATTTGAAGGTCGTCTGCATAGAGATGGTGTCGGCAGTACTTTAGAGATTCCGGTATATGTCGTTGATATAAATTGTAAATAGTAAAGGGCCAAGAACTGATCCCTGTGCAGTTAGATTCCAAACGGTGATTTTACTACTAAAGTTAAGACAGATAAATTCCAGTTTGTCTCCGAACGAGCAGTTTATCACATTCCCTGCAAAATTATGCGTTGAAATATATCTTAATTCCATACTTACTTACTTACTTACTTACTTACTTACTTACTTACTTACTTACTGGCTTTTAAGGAATCCTGAGGTTCATTGCCGCTCTCACATAAACCGCCATTGGTCCCTATCCTGAGCAAGATTAATCCAGTCTCTGCCATCACATCCCACCTCCCTCAAATCCATTTTAATATTATCTTCTCATCTGCGTCTCGGCCTCCCCAAAGGTCTTTTTCCCTCCGTTCTCCCAACTAACACTCTATATGCATATATCTTAATTCCATACTTCATAATTTGTCGTCGTTAATTGCTTAATAATAAAAACGCTTCCTCATTCCATGAAGCCCAGTCTCGAGACAATGCGTTGTTGATAATCGATATGATTCGCACATCAATGTGACGCAAATGAGTTGCTTGAAATTATTGTAATGAATAATAATAATAATAATAATAATAATAAAACAACAACAATAACAATACAGAGAATTGGATTAATTTGGAAATGGTACTTTAGAATTGCACTACGTTAAATTAACTTTTTCTCTCTTTATACTCACCGCATTTATTAATCACCCCCATTTGTGTACGAATAATAATTTTTATTACACTAAAATTAAGCTGAATATTTCGTTAAACTTTCAGTGCAATCCATAACCTCTCCTATTCATATCCCATACCTACCTTCCTGTGGTGAAACCTATTTTTAACAAATGAGGATCTGGAAACAGAGCAACAGCGGTAGGCCTTTAAGCCTATCTCTTCCATCAAAATGGAGGAAATGTCATTTCAGCTTGCTGACCTTTCATAACATACACAAGCGTCCCCTGAGTGATGAAGGGGGGATATGGTCGGTGGAGTTGACTGACAATCCTCCCGGCTGGGTCATATGGACTCGCTAACCAACTGTAAGTGTGGTGCTCCAAATAGTTCGGGGGTTGCTTGTAGGTGACATAACCGCCATAACATAAAAAAATGGAGTCTACATTTAAACGGTCATACTTTTTGTTACACCCTTCTATACTGGAGAGCAAGAGAGTTAATGACTTTGTTGCAAAGTACTCAACGTTTGCTAACAACGGAACATCGCGGCTCTTATCGCTTGCGTGACGTAGCGCACTTGAATGACGTCACCGTATTAACAAAAGTGTGATCCGATTTCTCGGATGTGAATCGTATAAACGTTTCAAGTTAAACATTATCATATAAGGTTTCTAATGTTCAAATAGGTCTACTAAATTTTTAACCGGAATAGTCCAAATATATCCTATCGAACAATTATGTAGACCCAAGAGAATGGAGTAAGGCGAATCATGTGGAAAACCACGAAACATCTGACATGTTACACATAAAACTTAAATTTGGATGACGTCGCCATATTAATATAAAGTGTGGCTAGTTTTCCAGAATGCTAAAACTTGTAATATGTAATCACAAGCTTAAAAATGAGTAATTAAATTATCTAATAGACCTACTGACTTACTTACTTACATACTTACTTACTTACTTACTTACTTACTTACTTACTTACTTACTTACTTACTTACTTACTTACTGGCTTTTAAAGAACCCGGAGGTTCAATGCCGCCCTCACATAAGCCCGCCATAGGTCCCTATCCTGAGCAAGATCAATCCAGTCTCTACCATCATATCTTACCTCCCTCAAATCCATTTTAATATTATCTTCCCATCTACGTCTCGGCCTCCTCAAAGATCCTTTTCCCTCCGGCCTCCCAACTAACACTCTTAACTAATAGACACATATATTAAATATAAACAAATGAAATGCATCAACATATTTATACTATAAAGGCAACAAATCTTAAGGGGTTAGGTACAGTTTACAACAGTAAAATTTTGGAAATATTCAACATTTCTTTCCTCCATTACTGTATCTTGTATATTGATGAAAATTAGTATGTGTAAAACACTGTTCTTCTGCTACATGAAAAAATATTTTTACGATTTAAAAAGTATTATTTATATTCTTTTTTTCAAAATTCAAAATGATGGCAGTTCCCTGTGCAGTGATGAAGCGTTTCCCTCATAACTCTAAAACTATCCAACATTATGTGATGAAATTGTTTGTGTGTATTTATGCCTGTCATATCTACAATATGATGCAAAATCATTTCTCTACCTTTGATAGAAATTCTGATAAGAAATAAATTCTTTTAAAAAAAGGTCAAATATCAGTATTTTCCTCTGACACAAAATATTATTTACTAAGGAATGTAGTTGAAAGAGCATGATATTTAAACATGAGTTTCAACAATTAAGTAAAAGAAAGAGAATATGAAAAAGTTAAAAAGTTTACGAGTTATGAGGGAAACGCTTCATCACTGCACAGAGAACTGCCACCATTTTAAATTTTGAAAAAATATATAAACAATTTTTTTAAATCGTGAAAATATTTTTTTAAATAGCCAAAGGACAGTGTTTTACACATACCAATTTTCATTATTTTACAAGGTACAGTAATGGAGGAAAAAAATGTTGAATATTTCCAAAAATGTTACTACTGTAAAGCTGTACTTAACCCCTTAATGAATTACAAAACTTTTCCTTCTTCCAGAGCTTATTTACTTCCTCCAAAATTCTCTGTCTATGAACATTGGAACGTCCCAAAGTGAAGATCAGTGTTTATTCTAGCACCGTCCATTCACATATCCATCAGCGTTCACTTCTCTATATTATCTTACTTTACGAAGCAAAAAAAGTATTGCGATGGTATATAAAGAACGATTTTCAGATTTCGTGGCAATCTGAGCTTCTAGCTTCACTGAAACCATGGCCACCACGCTATCCGGACTTCACTCTTCTTGTCTTTCACTCACGGGTTATATAAAGAAAAGAGAGCACAGCGTTCTCATTAGAAACATTAATTATTTTAAAAAGCGAATCAGAGAAGAATACTTCAATCTTGATGTTTTTGATCGTGTGTGGCAAGAAATAAAACGCCACTTGAGTGTCTGGAAGGCTATCAGGGGAGCTCATATCGAACTTTAGTAAATACACGGTAAAAACTTAAAAGAGTGGACCTAAGTTATTCTTTCATGGAGTGGCTGGTTCATATGTCTATCATGTTTCTTTACAATTATATTATAATCATGTAAACACTTTAAGGTCGCTCTGTAAACATTCATTGCTTTTCTGAAACCTGCATACAAGTGTCTAAATTTAATGATGAACATGAATGCTTGGAAAGGTAATAACAACTGTCAAGTAAATCTTATCAGAAATGTAAGCGGGAAAACAAATGTTCTTACAAAAGCAAGTGCAATTATGCTTAGCTGGATTTTCTAGAAGAAATGTTATTTCAAGGAAGTCAAACGTAGACTACGCATTTACTGGTAATTAATCATACCTGTTCTATACTTATTTATTGACTTACTTGTCCACACTTGTGGAGTAACGGTCAGCGCGTCTGGCCGTGAAACCAGGTGGCCCGGGTTCGAATCTCGGTCGGGGCAAGTTACCTGGTTGAGGTTTTTTCGGGGTTTTCCCTCAACCCAATATCAGCAAATGCTGGGTAACTTTCGGTGCTGGACCCAGACTCATTTCACCGTCATTATCACCTTCATCTCATTCAGACGCTAAATAACCTTAGATGTTGATACAGCGCCGTAAAATAACCTAATAAAATTAAAAATTAAATTGACTTACTTATAAATGGTTTTTAGGGAACCCGTAGGTTCACAGCCGCCCTGACATAAGCCCGTCACCTGTTCCTATCCTTAGCTAGATTAATCCAGTCTATATTTACCATCATATCCCACTTACCTCAAATCCATTTTAATATTATCCTCCCATCTACGTCTCGCCCTCTCCAAAGGTATTTTTTTCTTCAGGTCTTCCAACTAACACTCTAGGCTATACGCATTTCTGGATTCACCCATACGTGCTACATTCCTTGCATCTCAAATGTCTGGTTTTAATGTTCCTAATTATATGTTAGGTGAAGAATACAATGCGTGCAGTTCTGCATTGTGTAACTTTTTGTCCAATATCCTGTAACTTCATCCCTCATAATCCCAAATATTTTCCTCAGCACCTTATTCTCGAATATCCTTAACATTTGTTCCGCTCGCTAAGTGAGAGTTCAAGTTTCACAGCCATCCAGAACAACTGGTAATAGGCTACAACTTTCAGTTTTTTTGAAAGCAGACTGGATGAGAAAAGCTTCTCAAGAGAATAATAACTGGCATTTCCCATATTTACTCTGCGTTTAATTTTCTCTCGAGTGTCATTTATATTTGTTACTGTTGTTTTCCACCTTTTCAAAGGATATATTTTCAACAATTTTTATGTTTCCATTTCGTACTATGTTCTGGTCACAAGACATAATAATACATACCTGTCTTATGCACGTGTAAAATTTGGGCTCCATTATAATTTGATAAAAGTAAATTTAACATGTTTGAATGTGATGTTCTGAGAATAATATACAGTAGCATTTGGAGCTGTTAACAAACTAATCACCTTGTAGGGACTTATCAATAAAGAAATTTGCAATGCGCATCTAATATGCCCGTCTTACTGATGAAATGGTCAACTTCCTGACGTATGAAACAAAAGATCCCGGGTACAATTCCCGATTATATACAATAAATTTATCAAGAATGTAGAGCTGGGAAGTGAATTTGGAAAAATTGGAGAAACACAATATGCAGGCTATCGAGCACCAGATCAAGAAGAGTCGATTAATAACACAACCATGCAGCATACTTATCCAATTTCGTAATTACACAGTTGATTACTAGATAGCTGGTCGTCTCGAATCCTAACACCTCATGAGGCCTATAATGCCATGGCCGTATTCATAGACATTCTTAGCGCGGGCGTCCGGTGGATGATCAGCGAACTAACGTTTTCCGTATTCATAAACCAGTGTTAGCGATATGATGATATGATATGATATGATATGATATGATATGATATGATATGATATGATATGATATGATATGATATGATATGTGATATATGGTATATGGTATATGATATATGATATGGTGTGATATGATATGATATGATGTGATATGATATGATATGATATGATATGATATGATATGATATGGTATGTGGTATATGATATGATATGATATGATATGATATGATATGATATGATATGATATGATATGATATGGTATGATATGATATGATATGATATGATGTGATATGATATGATGTGATATGATATAATATGATATGATATGTGATATATGGTATATGGTATATGATATGTGATATATGATATGATATATGATATGGTATGATATGATACGATATGATAGGATATGATATGATATGATATGATATGATATGATATGATATGATATGATATGATATGATATGATATGAATCCCGTACAAGTAACCAGTTGATAGCCGGGGCTAGTTTAGCACGCTCGTAGCGCGGGCTAGCGAAATGTCTATGAATAGCACCCCTGGAGTTTAGAAATATAATACAATTGTTAAAATTAAAGGAAACATGAAATGTGTTGGAAATATAACCAGATATAAAAAATGAGATAAGTTAAAGAAGAGTTCGAAAAACCTTCCAAAAGGAAGAAAACATGGTGACAATTAGAAGGTGATTTAAAATCCCCAGGATTGAATACTCCTATTAAATACATTACAACTCAAAGAATGAATGGTAGGGAAATAGACTTTTCTTTTTGAGTTACTAAATAAAATAAAAATATTTTCAGTCTATTAGACCTACACAAAATACATGCTGTACTTCACTGTAAACTCATAAAACTCAATTATTCATTCTAGGAGACTCTATGTAACTCCAAGACAATTATGTGATTCTATACTTCTAACAATAGGGTAAACTAGGGTCTGTTGGACAGTCGGGCATGTTGGACACATTGTACTTTAACGTGTTACCTCGCCACTTGTGGGCACCACATTCTGCTAGAAGTCAATGATAGAAGTAGTCCCACTCGTGGCTACTTCCGTCATTGACTTCTAGCAGAATGTGGTGCCCACAAGTGGCGAGGTAACACGTTAAAGTACAGAGTGTCCAACATGCCCGACTGTCCAACAGACCCTAGTTTACCCTATCATAAACACGAAACACTGTATATACATTGTTTCACTTCCGACAGTCAGACCTTCAGTTTTGCTGTATTGATTCTTAATCCCCATTTTTTGTATTCCTCGTTCAATTTTCTGAGCATATAATTCACATCTTCATCTTCCGTCATTAAAACTTGGGGGTGGCCATTGTGCTCGTAGTAGTGAATATGGTGGTAGTGGTGGTAGGTCTAGTAATAGCAGAAGTGTTTTTAATTGATTATTTTACGACGCTTTTTCAACTGCTATGGTTATATAGCGTCTGAATAAGATGGTGATAATGCCAGCTAAGTAAGTCCAGGATCCAACGCCGAAAATTACCCAGCATTTGCTTTTATTAGATTGAGGGAAAACCCTGGAAGAAACCTCAACCATGTAACTTGCCCCAACCAGGATTTGAACCCGGGCCCGCTCGTTTCGCTGTCAGGCCTGCTAACTATTACTCCACTGTGGACAGCAGCAGTGGTAGTAGTAGTGCTAGTTATTTATGTATTTATTTATTTATTTATCTATTTATTCGTTGGTTTATTTACTATTTACTTATTAGACTATTTAAAAATTTATTAATTCGTTCATAATGTTCTGTACGAGAGCAGGTCTTTTACTGCAAACCCAGCATTCTCCACTCTTTCCTATTTTTTGAATTCCTTTTAGTCTCTGCATATGATCCATGTATCTTAATGTTGTCTGTCATAATATCTTCTTCTGCCCCGAACTTTTCTTCCGTTCACTATTCCTTACAGTGCATCCTTCAGTAGGCAGTTGTTTCTTAATCAATGGCCCAGTAAATTATTTTTCTCTTCCTGACCAGTTTCCACATTATTCTTTCTGTCTCTCTTTACACACGCTCCATTCTTCTCCATGTCCATATTTCAAATGCTTTTTCACCCGAAATTCGAGCTGAAGATAAATATTTTGCGTTTAGTACATGGAAGGTCCTTCGAGATATTGAAATATTCCAGTAGACTAATGAAACTTCGGGTTATAACAAATTATATATCACGCCTCCAGGGAATTAAAATTACCCCAAAATATCGAACATTTGAGATACAGGAATTTGATTGAATATAAAAAAATTTTTCACTATGATTACAATTATGCATTCTTGGAAAATGTAGAAAATCCAAAAGAAAAATTTTGTCAATTAGCCATTTGACAGATTATTCACACGAAAAGAAATAGCTGTCAACTGCATGAAGACATATTCCGCTATCGCATTAAACATTCAACACATCTCTTCGTCGGACTAGAAGATGCATTCCGGAGCTAATTATTTTTTAGTTAAAAGAGAAAATAAAAACCATACGTTATTACTCGTTTAGGATATTTTAATGAAGTGAGGCGGTCATCTTGTAAAACTGAACCTTCATAATTTCTTAAAGTGAAATTCAGAGTAAAAACACCTCAAGACTCAAATAAAAGTCTTACTTAGCAAAGAATACAAATTTATATGATTACTTCATACATTATCCATAATTATGTAATCTATACTATTTAAATACCTAGGAAAACATGAAGTGTTTTATAAAATATTAGCAATACTAATTTTGACAAACAGATAAATAAGCAAAATTATTATTTTTTTTTTACTATGATCAATTTTAACAGAAAAAATACTTGCAAACATATATATTTCGTAACTTACCGTGTATTTTAATTAATTGACAATAAGGGCAGTCATACAAGAATGTCAATGCGTATCATAACCATGTTGGTTTTTTAGTATGTTTCATTTGGCATGCCACTAAATATGTTTTGTATTTGTAGAGATTATGTAGAGATTATAGATATTGCTGAAATGTACGTCGTATCTGATGATGTTGGCGTAGTCCAACGAAAACGTTCATACGTCTTTTAAACATGTAATGCAAAGTTTTAACACCTTAAACATATGCTGTGAAACCAGTGACTGAAATAAATACTTTTAATATACAATACAGACGTCTCTGAAAACTATAAAAATGAATGGGGGGGGGGGGGGAATTTGTGAAAATAAAATTTTGACTCCTGAACAGAGAGTGGACAGTTTGGTCACTTCAGATGTGAAATTAATTATTCAGTCGTAGTACAGTCCTGATCTGGCACCATACGACTTCTTATTCCCAACCATCAAGAAGAAAATGCGCATGTTGTCATCTAATACCGTTGAAGCTACGATTGAGGCCTTTAACGGGCTGATGTCTGAAGCACCTCTAGAAAAGTGGGTGCATTGCTCTGATTAATATGTTTCCATGAAGTGGACAAGTACATAATATTTAAGGAGACATACTTGAGAAACAAACAAAAGCAAAATCAGAAATATTTTGCTGCTAAAGTCTGTAGAAAATTTCAGTGTGGCCCATAGTATTTTCCGTCCAATTTCTTTAGTTCTGTTACATATTTCTTGGAGCTTCTTATTTTCTTCACAAAGAAATAATTGCATTACATTCAGCTCTATCCTTCTATAACATCTGAAGCATTAACTTCGACGAGTAATTTGTTATTATAATTAAAAGCTGACAGAGATTAATCAAATTACATATGCAGGATTAAGACCGTTACTTTCTTTAAGCTGATGTCATTTGAAACCGGTTCCGTCACTGTTTAAAAGCTGAGATAGAAGTCAACTGTCTAAAAATACGATAAAGTAGATTAGTGCTTGCGCTCGCCGCCATCATCGTGATAGGCGACTGTATTTGAGCTTTTAATGGACGCGTAAAAATTCAGATCCACTCACGGTGCCCTTGATTATCACTTTACGGGCGCGGCCCTCATTCCAGAGCACCACAGACATCTCTGTATTTCGACTAAATGTTATTGGCCCATCATCAGTAAAATTACGCACATTGTTCAATTTATAAAATTTGTCTTGAGGTCGAGCGTCAAAATAATGTAGGTTATAATAAACCTCAATAAATAATGAAAAAACCTTTTTGTGTTTTGATAGTGATGATAATGATGATGAATATTATTAATAATATTATTATTATTATTATTATTATTATTATTATTATTATTATTATTATTATTATTATTTCGACGAATAACACTTTTGTTGACATCATACAAAATTTTGTCCTATATTCTTCTGACAAGATGAAATAATTGGGGAACATCAGTGAGGTTTTAGGCGTAATAGATCGACTATTGATAAAAATTTTTATATTCGACAGATATTGGAGAAAAAATGGTAGTATAAGGGTACAATACATCAATTATTGATAGATTTCAAAAAGGCATATGAATCGGTTAAGAGAGAAGTTTTATAAAATAGGGTAAACTAGGGTCTGTTGGACAGTCGGGCATGTTGGACACTCTGTACTTTAACGTCTTACCACGCCACTTGTGGGCACCACATTCAGCTAGAAGTCAATGACGGAAGTAGGCACGAGTGGGGCTACTTCCGTCATTGACTTCTAGCAGAATGTGGTGCCCACAAGTGGCGTGGTAACACGTTAAAGTACAGAGTGTCCAACATGCCCGACTGTCCAACAGACCCTAGTTTACCCTATCTTTATTGAATTTAGTATTCCCAAGCAACTAATTCGATAAATTAAAATGAATCTCGGTGGAACATACAGCAGAGTCCGTATGGGCCAACTTCTGTCGGATGCTTTTCTAATTCACTGCGGGATAAAGCAGGGAGATGCACTATCACCTTTACTTTTTAACTTTGCTGTAGAATATGCCATTAGGAAAGTTCAGGATAAAGAGGAAGCTTAGAATTGAATGGGTTACATCAGCTACTTGTCTATGTATATGACGTGAATGTGCTAGGAAAATATCCACAAACTATTAGGGAAAACACGGAAATTTTACTTGAAGCAAGTAAAGAGATAGGTTTGTAAGTAAATTCCGAAAAGAAAAGTATACGATTATGTTTCGTGCCCATAAAATTATACGAAATGAAAATGTAACAATTTGAAATTTGTCCTTTGAAGAGGTGGAAAATTTGAAATACCTTGAACCAACAATAACAAATATAAATAACATTCGAGAGGAAATTAAACGCAGAAGAAATAGGGGAAATGCTTGCTATGCCTATTGTTTGGTTGAGAAGCTTTTGTCATCCGGTTTTGTCTGAAAAAACTGAAAGTTACAATTTATAAAACAGTTATATTACCGGTGTTCTCTATGGTTGTGAAACTTGGACTCTCACTTTCAGAGAGGAACAGAGGTTAAGAGTGTTTGAGAATAAGGTGGTTAGGAAAATATTTGGGGCTAAGAGGGATGAAGTTACAGGAGATTGGAGAAAGTTACACAACGCAGAACTGCACGTATTTTGTTCTTTACCTGACATAATTAGAAACATTAAATCCAGACGTTTGAGATGGGCAGGGAGTGTAATACGTATGGGTGAATCCAGAAATGCATATAGAATGTTAGTTTTGAGAACGGAGGGAAAAAGACCTCTGGGGAGGCATGACGTAGATGGGGGGATAATATTAAAATGTATTTGAGGGAGATGGGATATGATGGTAGGGACTGGATTAATCTTGCTCAGAATAGGGACCGATGGCGAGCTTATGTGAGGGCGGCAATGGATCTCCGGATTCCTTAAAAGCCATCCTAAGTAAGTAATATTATTATTAGGTCTATTATTATTATTATTATTATTATTATTATTATTATTATTATTATGCCGAATGAAATTTATACAATAAATAAGACGTAGAATTTAACGCTATCAGAAGCTACTGAAATCGTGGATGTTAATTCAGTGTTCGACATGAATATTATTTGTCTTATTCTCAATTTGACATTGTGTGTCGTCGCAGTTACTGAACTCGCTTCACAGGATTTCCTTAATGTGCTCCTATAGTACCAGGTAGAAAAAATCCAAATTCCAGGTATATTACACCTTATATATATTATTCCTTTTTTACGTCTAGTACACAGTGATTTTTACAGAATTGAACCCAATTTCTTGCATAGAATTAGAAATAAATTAAGGCAGGTATTTACTTGTCTTATATTAGGTACTTAATATATGATGAGAAAAATTCGCTCCGGCGCCGGGGATCGTACCCGGGTCTTTGGTTCTACGTACCAAGCGCTCTGACCACTAAGCTACGCCGATATAATGGCAGTTGACATTGGATACACGTAAACATATATATGCCTAACTTGGAGTCAGGCCACAAAGGGAAACATCGAAGTAGGAAAGTTCGATCCGGCGCTGTGGATTGAATTCGGCGTAGCTCAGTGGTCAGAGCGCTTAGTACGTAGAACCAAGGACCCGGTTTCGATCCCCGGCGCCGGAACGAATTTTTCTCCTAAAATATTAAGTGTCAGCATTACAGATAAATTCTGTAGTACAAATTAATGTATCTATAATATTATTTACAGATGTTTAATTATTTACCTTAATCACTCAATATATTAGTATAATTTTTAAATCTATTGTGGAATTATCTCGTATTTGTAATTTCCTACTTTCTTTTAGCGTTTCTGTTTTTTTTTGTATTTATATTTTTGTTGTTATTTATTTTTCTTACTTACTTCTTCTCTGGGCATTTGTTTTTTCTTTTTGTATTTGTGTTTCTCCTGGTTAGTAAAGAAGGCCTGATGGCCTTAACTCCTCCAGATGAAATAAATAAATAAATAAATAAATAAATAAATAAATAAATAAATAAATAAATAAATAAATAAATAAATAAATAAATAAATAAATAAATAAATAAATAATTGAGTGAGTGAATAAACAAATAAATAGATAAATAAATAAAAAGATAGATAAATAAATAAATAAATTAATAAGTGAATAGGTAAATGGGTAAAGAGATAAATAGACAAATAAATAAATAAGTAAATAAATAAATTAGTAAATAAATAAATGAGTGAGTGAGCGAATAAACAAATAAATAGATAAGTAAATAGATAGATAAATAAATAAATAATTAAATAGGTAAATAGATAAGTAAGTAGGTAAATAGATAAAGAGATAAATAGATAAATAAACAAATATGTTTCATATTTTGGTATTTATTATATTATAGTTCAGACAAAAAGTGCATACATATAATTAATAAATAAATAAGTAAATAAATAGATAAATAAATAAAATGGAAATTATTGCAAAAAATTAAGTTAATTGTCTGTTCACGACATGATTTTATGCTCTTAAACGAGATCTGATGTGAACATCTGCTGTATTTTTGCAAATAATTACAGTAACAGAGTGCGTGATTAAATATTCAGGAAGTGATCTAACCTATTTTAAATCTAATTCCACGGCCATAAATTGGACAAGTGAGTCGCCGTCATCTCTCATTGGTATGGGTCGAATCAATTGTGGACTCCGTTACCACGGTCTGCGTATCACCGACAACAGTTAATTCATGCCGACCCCGAACGAGCACTCTTACAAATAGTTCACAAATACACTAAAATTATAATGACAAAGGACGTGTTGTAATATATTAAACCCGTTCCCGTCGGACGAGGCAGAAACCCGTTCTAGAAGGAAGAAGAAGAGAATGACGATCGAATCGAACGTGCTCCGTCCTATCCTAAAGTTCTTGTCTTCCAGCTGACCATTCGCGATGATGTAATTTTTATTCGATGCAAAAAGAAGGGCTTGAGGATAAAGTCCGTTTTCTTTACTGCCACCCTTCAAAAGTTTTATTAAATCATCATCTCTGGTACTGGATAGTCCGGTTTTGTGTGAGAACCGGGAATTCTTAACGTTATACTAGTGAAAGGGGGTGAAGGACAAGATTGAATGGGAAGTAGCAAAAGGAATTGACCGTGCGGGGACATCTTCCCGGTAAACTGGACTGGCCAGTTCCGGTTCCCCAAGGAGAACTCCTCGGTAGTGACTGAGGTGTGAACCGACCAACTGACCAGATAGGTTTTGTCCTGCTCTTCATTTTTAAACAGAGGACAGGGACCTGTCTGCTTTCTTCTTCCTGCTGCAGTGTATTTTTCCTTAACTGGACTGTCCAGTTCTTCGCGAATATCTTTCGTGGGAAGATCTGGTATTGAGGAAGCCGCTTATAAAGAAAAGGGTTGTCGGAATGGGGTACTGACCATTTACTGTCCATCTTCTATAGGGGACGGGATTCTTATGTTTATTTTTTTATTCAGACTTCTCATTTCTTCCGCTATCGCTATCTTTAAATGGATATATTCCTTTAACTGGCCCATCCGGTTTTGGGAGGGCATAAGAATGCAAGGTTACCACCGCAGTAGCGAAAGACTCCGGAGTACAAAAGTAGTAGGCAGGAGGAATTGACCATTTATATAAGTGTAATTATTTAAGGGTGCCTTACACCACCACCACGACTAACCCTTTTTGATGTATTATCGCCGACAACAATCCACCCCTATGTTGAACTGGACAGTCCGGTTTCGATCGTGAGATCTCTACCTTACATTCGGATTTTAATAGATACTGACCATTTACAGTAAGGGCCTCCGTGATTGTCCGACATTGTTGGGAGACTTCTTCAAGCTTAACTCTTTTAAAAAAATATAATTTCAGGTTCTGATAGTGGACAGTCCGGTTTTGGCGATGTGGGAATTTTGTTTTGACTGTAGTAAAAGTTCTTCTTAACAGTTGAAGGAAATAACAAGTAAAAAAGAAGTCTAAGCAGTAAAACGTCCATCTTTCCGTTTTGCCAAGCCACCCAACTGTCGCTTTTGTCCCTCCTTTTGAGTATTAACAGAGATGGTACCAGTACACATTATACAATTTTTTTTTGTTTTTTACATTTTTGAAGACGACCGTTTGGATGCCCTCAGAAATCTCTTCTTCGTTACTCAGTTCACGTACATATTCTCTCACGGTTAGTGGCCCACAGAACTTTTATATATCACTTCCGTTGACCATTTCAAATGAATTTTTGCACTGGGACGTAAATTACCTAACCCTTTTAAGAACTTATCGAAGTTAAAAATATCAGCATTATGATTTCCTTGTTTTTAATGACTCTTGGGTACATCTTTAGTTTACATCGGATCATACCTGAAAGGAAATTACCATCACAACAAATGGAAATTTCAGCTGCATTGAAATTTTCAACGTAATGATAGAACCGTTGAAATAAGCCACAAAGAAATGTGGGAAGATAAACTGTGAGTCATTAGACTGTCGGTTGAGAAATTTAAAAAAAATGTGTGAGTAATAATCTTTACACATATTGGCATTAATATGTTAGAGAATCTGAGCCATCTGAACTCTACATATGTCAACAATCCTGCAGGTCGTTGCCTTCATGTGATATTGTTTGTTGTAGTGTGTTTATTCTGAAAAGCCACTATTTCCGAAAACTGACGACAAATGGATTTTGGAAAATAGGAAAACGATGTAGGAAAATTGACATTTGACTGAAAACTACAACTTTTCTGAAAAACTTTGGGTTCCAAGCTTCAAAATAGGGGTCATTTATTAAAATCCGTTCAGCCATTTTCCCGTAATTTCCATTACCAGTTCAAATTATGTATATACTAGTGGCTTGTGCAGCAAATGCTGCAAACTAAGTTCATTAGACGTTCAAATAAACATTTTTCAGATTTATTTTCAATGAAGAATACCAGACATTCTGAAAATTATTTGCTTCCATAATAATGAAAGATACTCTCTCTCGAGCCAATACTGAAGAGAACCACGCATATAAATATCTACACCACACCGTCATTAAATATATGAAAAAGACCCAACCCCACTTGATTAATAACTATAAAAATATTTGATTGTTAATAATATTATCTTACGTAAGTTTTATAGTTTTCAGTAACATATACTATATATACTATATAGCCGCCACTCAGTAAAATATAGAAATCAAAATCTAATTTAAATTATTCTCTACATCTACTTACATAACCTCAAAACGTTTCACTTTCATATCATTAATATAGCATTAATATGTATAATTAATAAAAATTAGTCACATCACGGCATTAACTATAATATTTCATTTCTAATAGTAATAATGTCATCAAACCACCTCAAGTTTTGTAGTTTTTAATATCCAATACACAGCTGTACCCAGAAACACACCACAGAATCGAATCTGTAAATTATTTTTAGTAAGTTAAGTTTTTAATAACCAATTTAATTTGAGCTCTAAATATGTCAGAATTCTTGCAAATCATGGCCTTCGTGTAATATTGTTTACTCTAATGTGTGTTTTGTTTTATTCTGAAATGCAACACGGCCGACTTGATGCTCGCTTCGCTTCTCCTGAGTGCAATTAGCTAGTTCTCAAAACTGATGACAGATGGATTTTGGAAAATAGGAAAATTATGTAGGAAAATTGACATTTCACTGAAAACCTGCTATTTTTTAAAAAACTTTGGGTTTCATGCTTCAAAATGAGGGGCCATTTATTAAAATCCGTTCAGCCGTTTTCCCGTAATTTCCATTACCATTTCTTATATATATTATATATATATATATATATTATATATATATATATATATATATATATATATATATATATATAGATATAGATACGTAACATAGTCAGAATTGTTAATTACATTTTGTAGTCTTAACCTTTTCAGAATGCAATGTTTTTTTCTGAAGAATGAATTGAGCCCTCAAACTTTTCAAACAGCTGTGTTACAATTCTAAATATTCTGTATATGAAACTACAGAAAATCCGTATTACTATAGCGAAATTAATTGTAGAGGACAGTCTGAATTGTAAATTACATAATTTAATCTTCATTTTTTCAGAATGAAGCATTTTCCGCCCAAAGATTGAAATTAGTCCGCAAACTTTTCAGACAGCTGTTTTATAATGACGAAATTAATTCAGAGAATATAGTCTGAGCTCTAAATTACCATGTGTAGACTACAATTTTTAATAATCAAATATTTTTTCTGAAAACTGAAGTAAATCTGCAAACTTTACGAAAAGTTGTATTCCAATTCTGAATAATCTGCATAAGAAAACTCATATTAAAATAATAAAAAAATTGTAGAGGAAAGTCTGAATTGTAAATTTCGTTTATAGTTTCATTTTTTTTCCAGAATAAGATGAATGAAATTAATCCGCAAACTTATCAGACAGATAATGGCGAAAGTAATTCCAGAGAACATAGTCTTAGTTCTACATTACACTTGTAGTCTACAATTGTTCATAATCAAACATTTTTCTGAAGACTGAATTGAGTCTGCAAACTATTCAAACAGTTGTATTGTAATTCTAAATAATCTGTATACGTAATTACAGAAAACTCGTATTAAAATAATTAAAAAATTGTAGAGGAAAGTCTGAATTGTAAATTTTGTTTACAGTCTTCATTTTTTTTTCAGAATAAATTGAATGAAATTATTCCGCAAACTTATCAGACAGATAATGGCGAAAGTAATTCCACAGAACATAGTCTGAGTTTTACATTACACTTGTAGTCTACAATTGTTCATTATCAAACATTTTTCTGAAGACTGAATTGAGTCTGCAAATTATTTAAACAGTTCTAGTGCAGTTATAAATAAATAATCTGTATACGTAATTACAGAAAACTCATATTAATATAATTAAAAAATTGTAGAGGAAAGTCTGAATTGTGAATTTCGTTTATAGTCTTCTTTTTTTCAGAATAAAATGAATGAAATTATTCCGCAAACTTATCAGACAGATAATGGCGAAATTAATTCCAGATAACACAGTCTGAGTTCTACATTACACTTGTAGTCTACAATTTTTCATAATCAAACATTTTTTTGAAGACTGAATTGAGTCTGCAAACTATTCAAACAGTTGAATTATAATTCTAAATACAGTGGACTCTCCTAAGTTCCACTGAACAGAATTGAAAGTTCAACCCAATAAGGGTAGTGGGTGTGGCAGGTGAAATGAATACAAATTCTTATTGGTTATCCAAACAACGAATACAGTACTGTACTTGCATTTCCTGCCCGCCCCGAGACTTGTGTATGCGCTTCTAGTACCACAGTGGGTTTCGACAGTTCCGTCTCTCAAACGGCACAATTCTCAAATAGAAAAAGAAGAGTTCATTAATTTAAAATCAGTGATCAATATGGATGTCCTAATCAATAAAATATTCTTTTTTCCTTTAACAAAAAGTATCACTACAAGACACAGAACCAATTCCCATTCAAATGGCATTTCTTAGTAAATTTGAAAGGTAGGCCTATAGTGAGGGCCGATAAGCTGATACAATAACAATAGGGGTTTTGTCAGGATCCGTCTGTGCTTATCTATTTTAACAAATATTAGTAATTTACAATATTTGTCACATTTATTTATTTAGTTTTTTAACATTTTCGGCTTGAGTAAGCCATCTTCCTATCTCCAGCGTCTACAGGGATGTTTTCACAGTACACATGATATTGATTCACCATATTCTAGTCAGATCTGGACCTTACTACAGATTATCCAACATGTTTTAATCGCAACTACATCGCACATGTTTTAATTTTAGTATTTAATAACTTTTAATAACTTTTGATCATGGCTTATATAGCCCTTGTTTTTAATACAGTAATGTTTTAATCATTGTATGTTCACTCATCTCCACAGAGACTTATTTTTCAACTGTTTCATTTATTTGTATTATACACATATGCACCACTTCATGTATATAGGCTTAAAACCTTTTTTCTGAAAATGGCTTACTCAAGCCGAAAACGTTAAAAAACTAAATAAATAAATGTGACAAATATTGTAAACTACTAATATTTGTTAGAGGTGGAAAAATTCAAATATCTTGGAGCAACAGTAACAAATATAAATGACACTCGGGAGGAAATTAAACGCAGAATAAATATGGGAAATGCGTGTTATTATTCGGTTGAGAAGCTCTTATCATCCAGTCTGCTGTCCAAAAATCTGAAAGTTAGAATTTATAAAACAGTTATATTACCGGTTCTTCTGTATGGTTGTGAAACTTGGACTATCACTTTGAGAGAGGAACATAGGTTAAGGGTGTTTGAGAATAAGGTGCTTAGGAAAATATTTGGGGCTAAGCGGGATGAAGTTACAGGAGAATGGAGAAAGTTACACAACACAGAACTGCATGCATTGTATTCCTCACCTAACATAATTAGGAACTTAAAATCCAGACGTTTGAGATGGGCAGGGCATGTAGCACGTATGGGCGAATCCAGAAATGCATATAGAGTGTTAGTTGGGAGACCGGAGGGAAAAATACCTTTGAGGAGGCCGAGACGTAGATGGGAGGATAATATTAAAATGGATTTGAGGGAGGTGGGGTGTGATGATAGAGACTGGATTAATCTTGCACAGGATAGGGACCGATGGCGGGCTTATGTGAGGGCGGCAATGAACCTTCGGGTTCCTTAAAAGCCATTTGTAAGTAAGTAAGTACTAATATTTGACGGATCCTGACAAAACTCCTATTGTTATCGTTTCTTAGTGTCCGTACAGGGGCGTGTCTAATTCCCCTACGTAAGCAGTCGAACTATGGGATGTCGAACTTGATTTCTGTCGAACTTAAGAGCTTCCACTGTATATGTAACTACAGAAAATCCATATTGAAATAGCAAAATAAATAGTTAAGATAGAGTCTAAATTGTAAAAACATTTACGCTCTGTACCTTTCAAAAATCAAACACAAAAAGGGCAGAAAATTTATGCCCGGGTGTTCGACCGGTTAGTGACATCACGGACAGGGTGTGGACCCTAGCAAATAGAGCAGAATAATTGCCAGCTGCCCACAGCACACCGATTACATGCGTAAACAATAATTATTATTATCCGCGCGTATTTATTGCCATTACAATGTGCCTCGAGGGGCTATCTAGACTTAATTCCTGCGAGTGCGCAATTTAAATGTTACACGTTTGTCTTCACACGATTTATAACGGGAGTACCGTCCAAATTATCACACGGACTGGACCGCGTTGCGAATTCAGAGACATCTTATTCCCTTTCGCAGCTGCGAGATTTGTTACCACAATAAACTCGTTCGTTTATTTCCATTGCAATAAAGTAGACCATCACGAGGGCTGTATACCGCCAGGCTCGACTAATAACTAACCAATTGCTGTCCACTAAATAAGCGTCTGGGTATGTTAATTTGAAGCGGTTTTGTCTACTCGGAAGATTCACAGTCGCTGTTTTGAAACAGATTAGCTAATCTACTTGAGCACATGTCCATAAATACATTTAATTTAATTTAATTTAATTTAATTTAATTTTATTTTATTTAAATTCAAATATACAGAATAAAGAAATATAATTACAAAACAAAGAAAGAGAAATACAAATAAAATAATACAAGCAATATAAAAAGAAGATACAGTAGTATTAACAAAATTTGAGACCGAATGAGCAGCGCTCGTGCTCGGTCGCAGTTCAGATATAATATTAAAATAAAAAAATAATAATAATATAAATAAATAAGTAAAATAAAATAGCAACTAAAATATAATTACAGCGGCAATGGAATTACATAATATAATATTAACACTAGAGAAGAATAATATCGCACGTCAAAAGTAGGACTAATATATATTTCAAAATTATAAAATACAAATATAATATAGGTTGATTAATTCATACACATAGGCTATAAATTTATTTAATCAAATTGAAGATATTAACACGTTTCTAATTTTCTTGTTATATGTTAGTGGGTTACATGTTAGAAGTTCTGGGTGTAATTTAGTTAAAGCATTGTACAACCGAGGGCCAAAATTTATGCTATGCTTTAGACCAGCAGATGTGAGACATTTAGTTTCTACTAATGTTGAATTAATATTTCGTCTGGTTCTAAGTTAATATTTGGGTAATTAATTAACACCATTTATTTATTTATTTGTTCTTTTGTTAGTTGAATGATTGATTGATTGATTGATTTGTCTATTTATTTATTCATTATTAACTCATTTTCTATTTTTTATTTATTTTTCTTAGTTTTTTTATTAACTTAGTTATTTATTTACCTTATTTAATTGGATGTTTACTTACTTACTTATTCATTTACTTATTTATTTACTGATTTACATTTTAATTAGGTATTTATTTCCTTATTTATTCATTCATTTACTTATTTACTTACTTAGTTACTCATTTACGTTTTCAATCAGGTATTTACTTAATTATTCACTTATTTACTTACATAGATACTCATTTATTTACTTATTACTTTGTAATCAGATATTTACTTATTAATTTATTTATTTACTTACTTAGTTACTCATTTACTTATTTACTTTTTAAATCAGATATTTATTTACTTATTTATTTACTTACTTATTTGCTTACTTAGTTGCTTATTCACTTATTTATTCATTTACTTACTTAGTTACTCATATATTTATTTATTTAATTATTTACTTTTTAAATCAGGTATTTATTTACTTATTTATTTACTTACTTATTTGCTTACTTAGTTACTTATTCACTTATTTATTTACTTTTTAAATCAAATATTTATTTACTTATTTATTCATTTACTTACTTAGTTACTCATTTACTTATTTATTTAATCATTTATAATTTTAATGAAATATTTATTCACTTATTTATTTACTTAATTATTTGATTGCTTAGTTCCTCATTGACTTATTTATTTACTTATTTACTTTTTAATTAGATATTTATTTACTTACTTAGTTACTCATTTATTTATTTATTTATTTATTTATTTATATTTTTAATTGGCTATTTATTTACTTATTTATTTGGTTACTTATGTCCTTACTTAGTTATTCATTTACTTATTTAAATTTTTAATTACATAATTATGTATCATTTACTTATTTACTTAAGAAAAATAGATCAGAGAGTAATCCTGGCCTTCAAGGAGGCTTCAGAACTTGGGTAAACTTTTCAGTTTTTGGTGCAAAATGGGCCCACTTAAATGACCTACGTGTGTGGGACCGAAAGGGCTCGACCAATTTCAATTCATGCTTTCATTCCATTAATTAATTGATTAATTCACTCACTCACTCACTCACTCACTCACTCACTCACTCACTCACTCACTCACTCACTCACTCACTCACTCACTCATTCATTCATTCATTCATTCATTCATTCATTCATTCATTCATTCATTCATTCATTCATTCATTCCGCTATTACCAATTCCATTCTACGCTAAATAACCTAGTTGTTGGTGAAGCGTCATCAAATAACCGACAAAAAAATATTTTTGATTGAAAACGGTGCGACACGATGTACTATTGTGACTGACGTACATATAGCATCACTGTGAGGAGACGTAGTACATTGGACTTCATCGAAACCTTAAGACGTGGAAGCTGAATCGACAGATGACATTTGGCACCACATATATGAGTCAAGATATCTACTAGAGTGCGACCGTTCGGGCTTAAAAAAACATTCATGGTTGAAGTGGCGAGGCACAATAAGCCTATTAGTGGTTGCATTATTAGACTTTGTGCCTCTTCGCATCAAAGTAAAAAATAGTCCTAGCTACATCATTCTCTTCTGGTACCGAACTAAGAATTTCTGCGAGCTCTACTTCCCTGATTTCCGAATGTATGAACATTGTAATCTTTTATTGCAATGAAATATGTAGTTGTGCAGAATCTGTAGGGGGGGGGGGGAAGAAAATGCAAAAATATATTAATTCTATTGTTTACTTTCATTCTGCAATTGCGGTTTTATGAAATCTTGTCTCTAGCGCAAGAAGCCCATACTGAAGCAATCTGGTTTATGATAGCTAACATAATATACACATAAAGTAGATCTAATTTACAAGCAAGCAATTAAAGAGAACAAACCGTATAGTCTAAAATAAAATAGAAAATAACGTAAAATTTTACAAGAAGTACTGAATTACCTTGCTCAATATGGAGAGAACGTATATTATCCTTAATGAAGAATGATGCTCAGAGATGTTTTAATATAAAACATCAAACAGGCGGACATCTGGTTGTCATGGTGACAGGTCGGTTGGTAGTAATTGGCCAGCTCTAGTATGTATTCCTAAGAAAAAAAAGAAAAATATTGTAAATAGCAAAGTAATTGCGTTTCCATTAGAATCGTTTATCTAATAGTTCGTTTTTTACATGTTCATTTTCTTGAAGACTATTAGGCTATACGTTATAAAGTTGATTGTCACATGTTAAATATATATTCTTTTATTTATAGAAGCATTTTCATTTTATATGATTATGTTTCGTGACCGGAACATGGTACGAAATGGAAATATAAAAATTGGAAATTTATCCTTTGAAGTGGTGGAAAAGTTCACATATCTTGGAGAAACAGTAATAAATAGAAGACACTCGAGAGAAAATTAAACGCAGAATAAATAGCCTATGGAAATGCCTGCGACGCCTATAAATCTGTTAAGAAGATTTTGTCATCCGGTTTGATTTTAAAAAAGCTGAAAGAATTTATAAAACAATTATATTACCGGTTATGTATGGTTGTAAAACTTGGACTCTCATTTTGAGAGATAAACAGAAGTTAAGGGTGTTTGAGAATAAGGTGCTTAGGAAAATATTTGGGACTAAGAGGGATTAAGTTACGGGAGAATGGAGAAAGTTACACAACACAGAACTGCACGCATTGTATTCTTCACCTAACATAAATAGGAATATTAAATCTAGATATTTAAGATGGACATATAGCACGTATGGACAAATCTAGAAATGCATATTGAATGTCAGTTGGAAGGCCAGAGGGAAAAAACTTTTAGAGAGGCCGAGATATAGATGGGAGGATAATATTGAAATGGATTTGACGGAGGTGGGATATGATGTTAGGGACTGGATTAATTTTGCTCAGGATAGGGAGCTATGACGGGCTTATATGAGTGCGGCGATGAACCTCCAGGTTCTCTAAAAGCCATTTGTAAGTAAGTAAGAAGCACTTTTGATGTCACTGATCAGATTTGCCATCAGGTCACTTTGGACTATTTTTCCATCTGCCACAAGACGTTCACACAGTGAAAATTGTGTCACGTGGGCTCGAAACGAAGTAACGCTTCAGCATTAGAAAACAGATTGTTGACGTCATTATACTGACTGCATAAAGTTCTTAGCTGGCCGTGGTTTCCATAAAATTTCAAAACTGCGTACCATAGCTGTTACGCCCCATACATTATATCATGTTTCTTTTTGTTTTAACCTTAATTTTCCTTGAAAGTAAGAAATGAGTTATGGATTAATTATTTATTCAGCTTAAATTTGTGTGCACATTTGAAAAATATACGGCTTGACGAATGAAACCTATATACTAACATGTTCTGTTCTCGTAATACCAGGAATAAATTTTAATTACTATTTATTAGTATTAGTAATTTGCTGACACTCAAAATGCGGGCGCCATTTAAAGTTTATTATGATAATTTTCATATTTTACAAAACTTCGTGTTTCATGATAATTCTGACGAGTTTTATGTAAAGTTCACTTGATTCTGTTAATAAAGAGACTTACATTATCCTGTTGCCAACGGTTCAACCAGTATATTTATAACTTCATAACTCTTGGTTACATTTTACAGGGTCTACCATACGTAGTTAAATATGTCTTAATTGAAATTCTAAAGATAATTTTCTGAGAGGAAAAATAAATTAGAGTGAAACGTTCTTTGTTCATGATGTAATAAAATATTTTATAGATATCCTAATTTTCAGAAATCTAAGGCGAAGATAGAATAAACCAAACTCGGCATCATATTCAATAGACCAAAGGTATTAAGACGATGCACGCTCTCCTTACGCATTGTATTGGGTGTCGAAACCTCCACTACAGCTACTAACACTTAACACTAATATCACTATAACCATCCTCACCAATATCACAATCACGATCATTGAAAATATCACCATAATCAATATAAAATCTAGAAACCGAAAGCAATTTTTATAGCACTACTAAGAATTGCAACATCAAAGCAAAATATGCCATTATCTAACATTAACATTAAGAAAAACAGCAGCAAAAATACTTATACCAAAATTACATCATCACTAAAACCAACGTACAAAAAATGATAGAACAAAACAACAGCAAAAACACTTATACCAAAATTACACCATCACTAAAACCAACGTACAAAAATATGATAGAACAAAACAACAGCAAAAACACTTATACCAAAATTACACCACCACTAAAACCAAAGTACAAAAATATGATAGAACAAAACACCAGCAAAAACACTTATACCAAAATTACACCATCACTAAAACCAACGTACAAAAATATGATAGAACAAAACAACAGCAAAAACACTTATACCAAAATTACACCATCACTAAAACCAACGTACAAAAATATGATAGAACAAAACAACAGCAAAAACACTTATACCAAAATTACACCATCACTAAAACCAACGTACAGAAATATGATAGAACAAAACAACAGCAAAAACACTTATACCAAAATTACACCATCACTAAAACCAACGTACAGAAATATGATAGAACAAAACAGCAGCAAAAACACTTATACCAAAATTACACCATCACTAAAACCAACGTACAGAAATATGATAGAACAAAACAACAGAAAAAACACTTATACCAAAATTACACCATCACTAAAACCAACGTATAAAAACAACAATAACGCTAATAAACACATATTATTAACACAACACACACACTAATATAATGAACACGAACATAAATGTCAGAATGATTAACACCGTTACACTATCAGTATCATTAACCGCCGCAAACACCAGTACAGTACTGTTAACACAGCAGCAAATACCAGTATTATTAATGCTCCTACATATACCAGTATCATTAACACTTCAGCAAATACCAGTGCCATTAATGCCACTGCAAATACTACTACAATTAACGCCACCGCATATGTTAGTACTATTAACGCCGCTGCAAACACCAGTACCATTACGACCCCGCAAATAGCAGTACCATTAACACCGCCGAAAATACCAGTACACTACCATCAACGCCGCCGCATATACCAGTACCATTAACGCCACTGCAAACACCAGTACAATACTATTAACACCGCAGCAAATACCAGTACCAGTAATATTAATGCCGGTGCATATGCCAGTACTGTTAACGCCGTCGAAAATACCAGTACCATTAACGACGTCGCAAATAGCAGTACTATTAACATCAGAAAAACACCGGTAGTATTGATATTACCACAAATTCGGTAAGTACCGTTAACACCACCACAACTATTGTCACCACAAATAGCAGTACCATTAACACCGACATAAAATACCAGTACCATTGACACTACCACAAATAGGCCTACTAATATCATTAACATCGCCTCAAATATCAGTATCATTAACATAATCACAAATACCAGTACCATTAACAGCACCAGAAATATTTCTACCTTGAAACACCATCAGAAATACCACTGCCACTAACATCGTCACAAACATCATTGCCATTAACATTGTCAGAAACAGAACTACACAATTGCGTATAATCCCGATACAAACACAACTTTCATTAAAACCACCAAAATCATCACTGACGATAATCTCACCACAAATAACAATACTAATACAGTAATCCTACTACAAACACCAATACTAATAATACCACCACAAAGACCAATACGTATCAATAAAATTACAATACCACAAACACTACGTACTACTAATTCTACTATTAATATTATTACTACTACTACTACAAATACAACTACTAGCACTACTACCATTACTACTATCATTACTACTACTTCCACTACTACTACGACTACTACTACATGAAAAAACAAAGCTACCAATAACAACAACAATACGTAAAACCAGAACTAACAGTAATATTAATAACATTACTACAACACCAATTCCAACACCACAACTACCAACAGAAAAATCACTGGTAATATAAATAAAATTACAAAACCATCACCAATATCAAAACCACCATTAACACAAATAGGGGAGAGTCGGGTAGTATCGGACGTCGGGTAATATCGGACAGTGCGTGTCTTTCATCTACCACCATGTGGTAGTACCTGAATGACATGGTTACGTTTCTCTATGCGACATCACAGAAACGTAACCATGTCAATCAGGTACTATCATCATGTGGTAGATGAAAGAAACTCACTGTCCGATATTACCCGACGTCCGATACTACCCGACTCTCCCCTACTAATAACACCATTACTAACATCAACACCATAAACAAAGGAAACTGAATAATCATCATCGTCATCATCATTATCATCTCAAGAACAGCTTGTAAATAGGTTCCAGTATTATGTAAGATGAAAGAATCATATCTAAATACTCGAGATGTATGTGTCTCCGTTTTGCTCATACGATTAGAAAAACTAAGATTTCTGTGGATTGCAGCGCCCTTGGATCACTGAAGTAACACCTGCATCGGTTGGCATTTGCACACGAAAATAATTACTTGCAGAATGTTTGGGGGTGTGTGTCGTGTAATTATTAGGTTCAAGTTTCCTATGTTGGTGCCAAAGACAAAAATAATATAAATCAGAAAATCAGATTTACATGATAAACATATGCAATCAGAATGTGAGGATAAAAACTGAATAATAAATTGCTTTTAATAATCAAGTTTCTCGAAAATAGATTAACACAACAAAATAAATACACTGTAAACCTGAGGGTTCATAATAGTAGGAAAATTTCCGTTACGGTTTAAATTAAATGCGGGACAGAAGTCTTAAATCATTTTTTTAATGATATGTATTTTAAGCGAATTAGTTTCCGTAAAGGTTGCATTCGATGCAATAAAACTCATTACAATTCCAAGCCAAAGACAGGAGCAATCTTTTAATATTTTAAAGCTTACCCGCATTACCAAGAGTGTGCAATGTGACAAAATAGACGAAAGCGACAATGTAAGATGTTGCAAGGTCTTTGGAGGAATATGCAGGCAAATTAGAAAAGTGTAAATTAATATTACACATGTGTTAGGCCTATCCACGTAGTTGACACGAATGTCTGAAGAATACGTCTATAAAATGTGCATTCAGTGTATCTTATCTATTTTTGAAATACTGAGTACCTTTGTCATTACATTCTTACTCACAATAAATTGGTTTTCAAATTATTTTAAGAGAATCTATACTACTAATAATAAATCTGTAGCCGAAATTTTTCTGGTAATTTTCGATTTTCCAAAAATAATTGGTCCTAACATATATAATTAACCACCCTGAAACCGAAAATCGCATTTTTGAAATTTTTGTTTGTATGTCTGTCTGTATGTTTGTTACCTTTTCACGTGATAATGGCTGAACCGATTTATATGAAAATTGGAATATAACTTAAGTTAAGTTCGTTGTAACTTAGATTTTAGGCTATATGGCATTCAAAATACTTTATTTAAAAGGGGGGTTATAAGGGGGCTTGAATTAAATAAATCGAAATATCTCGCTTATTATTGATTTTTGTGAAAAATGTTACGTAACAAACGTTTCTTTAAAAGTGATTTCCGATAAGTTTTATTCTTTACAAAATTTTGATAGGGTTGATATTTAATGAGATAAATGAGTTTTAAAATTAAAATAACGCCATCTAAGACGGTGCAATGAATTAAGAACAAATGACTTCGTCTATAAGGGGCCTTGGACAACAACAATCGAAACAGGGGCCTTGGACATCAACAATCGAAAGCTATTAAACATAGCCTACAGAGAATGTTTCTGCGTTTGTATGAAGTAATATTAGAAGCTAAATTAACCGATTTGTATAATTAATTATTATTTCACCATTGGAAAGTGTAGTTTCTCTAGATGGACATAATGCTATAATGTTATTACAGTAACTTCTGAGTAAATCGAGGACAGGTAAGATTAAAATAGCTTCTTATGCACATAAAATTTGATAGGCTATTTTGTACATTCGTTTTCTGTATTTCTTAAAATAATATTTATGTACACTCATTTTAATCTTAGAGAATTAACGAACAACGAGAGTGTATTGATTTAGTATGCAATAATAGTACGTTAGCTTAGCAATCCATTATTTTATAATTCAAATTTTAACTATGTTCAATTGAATCGTGTTAAAATATATAAAATATATATGCAATAAATGCAATGCAAAAAATTTGGGTAATGAGCGAAGCAGATTATCTTGCGCTGTTGTAAAAGTTGTTCCCTGGATCAAACGTCCTATTTTAATTATGTAATTACTTTATATTTCTAACAGGTGCAGCGGAGCGCACGGGTACGGCTAGTATAATAATAATAATAATAATAATAATAATAATAATAATAATAATAATAATGATTTATTTTAGCTGGCAGAATATAGGACAAACACAAGTCAAGAAACAAACCTAAACGCTATGCCCTTGAGATGAAGGTCCACGTTCCACTCAGACGTCAAACATATGTCCGTTGGATTTGTACCCGATATTAACTTATAACACTTAATTTGTTTATTTCTTACTATCCTTATTTATATTTTCATTCACTTGGAGTGGCTATTGCAGTCGCCATTATCTTTGGTTCGTTGTGTCCTCAATTTTTAACAATATTTAAAACATGACAAAAATTTCATAAGCAGCGGGGCTCCGTGATCATGTGGTCAGCACGGCGTAAAGCCGCAGTTCATGGATTACAGAACAAACAAATAATTGGGAGACTTATGAAAAGAACGTGAATTTTGGCTTAATTCAGTCCCAATATCTGATATTACGAAATCCTGAATTAGGCCTATGTATAACTTATTTATTTATTTATTTATTGGTCTGTTTTTGTTTGTCTGTTTTGTTTTTGTTTTTGTTTATCTATCCTGGCGGAGTTATGTCCAATAAATCTTCTCTTCCACATGACCAGAAATACAAATACTATAAAGAATTAAAAATAAATTAACAATAATTAATCTACAATAGCAATGGCAGAATTTAAGTGACAAAATAAAAAAAAAAAGAAATAATGAAAGATTAATAAAAACTTTTATAACAAATATAGTTTACTAACTTACTACCACAGAAATCAAATAAAACATAGACCTAATCGACATGAATATCGTACTCGAAGACAAAAGTCTACTTTCCCATTAATTGAGCCTAAATGTCATACAAGTACAGCTGTTAAAATGGTGCTAGTTTCGGCCCAAGACTTTATAATAAATTTACAAACCATTTTCAAAATTTGAAATATTTTAAAATTCAAGCTTTTAAAAAAAGAAATTTATAAAATTATTCATGATATATAATATTAACAAATGTGTGTATTTTTTACCTTTTATTTCTGTCGACTATATTCATGTTTTTATTGAATATCACTGGCTTCTCTCTGACTGTCAATTTATATTAAATGTACATTTTTCTCTTTTTTTCCTCTTTCTTCTTCTTCTTCTTCTTCTTCTTCTTTTTTTGCTCTGTGTTATTTATTGGTTTGAATTAAGTTACTGCATTTAGTAAGCCGTGTTTATAAATTTTAAGTTATATTATTGGCTAAGACCACACCGTACACGAGCCTGGCTCTTACGGTAGTGGCTAGAAACATGTTTGTTTTATAAATTTAATTTGTACTCGCTAGCTAGTTGAATGAATGAATGAATGAATGAATCAATAAGTGTTTAAAATAAGTGTATAAATAAATAAAAAATTGATCAGCCTAATGCACTTTCAAGACAACTAAGTTTATCAATTTCATATGATGCCATCTAGCGTCTGCAAAAGAAGCCTGGTGGGATTTCATGGAGAAATAGGTTGCTGCAGTACTTCCATCTAGCAGTCGTTACGAAAAAATTCATTTTCGACAGTGGTGGTCCTAGTGGTTGTTCCCTTTTATATGTTGCCATTTCATAACATGGAAATGTTCAATCTGATGTGTGATCAGGGATATTAGGCACCTTAAAGATTACAAAGAGTTAATGTATACAACATAATTTAATAGTTACCGAAAGAAAGATTGGGCCGTTGGAATATTCGAAATTTCAGATAAATGACACTGTCCAAGATCGAAGACCAAGAGCACAGATACACAAAATAACACGAAATTCATTTATTTCATTTTTACGAACAAAATTAAAGATAAAATATGTATTTTTGCAGTGTTCATATTTGTATATTTATATTTAAATGTTAATATCATAAAAACTGTTTTCTGAACATGTTAAAATGAAATTAAATATTGTTACGAATTTAAAAAAACCTCGTATATTGCACAGTTGTTTGCATAGCTATACACTCCTACATATTTCGAAGCTTGTCTCATCTTCAATGGCCTGAACAATTCAAGCTCATGTCCAAGAATGGATTATGGGTGTAGCGACAGAGATATATTGTACATATAGTGTACATCCAGCCACAATGCATTCATAATTCAGTGACAATACATACATCAATCAGTGAAAAGATTAATTAAACTCGACTACTAGAACACGATTGAAAATACAGTTCGAAGACGAGAAATCGTTTATAGGCTATAAATTAAAAAATACTCAGATATTTAATAACCCTAAACCATCATAATATTACTGCAGACAATATAATCACCACCATCATGATCATTATCATCATCAAAAGAAGAAGAGAAGAAGAAGGAAATTTCAAAGTTTAGAATGAGTTTCTGTTCCGTCTTCCGCGTCATCGGCATTCGGCAGACATATCTGTCCTTCTTTGCTTCAGAGCAGAAAACATTTTCCAGCGTTCTTGTTATTAAAATTATTTCCGTGAGATGCTTAATTCCTTTATATATTTTCCCAGTGAAATATCTGCAGTTTCTGTTTTTCGAGCATTTGTATTAAATATTACTCGTACGTTAACAGCAGTCTCTCTATATTACGTACGTATACTTCTAGGTATGTAAAACGTTATTTTTCCAAGCAAAAATAATATTTCCGTGGCATGAATGAGGCATATTGACTTGCTGGTCTTATTTGATTACTCATTTTTCTCTCATCAAAATGTTTTAGAGTTTTCACTTTCCGAAGCAAATTATATATTCGTTTGCAGTTTTCGTTTCCTGAAGTAATATATTCATTTATCTGCTCTTGCAAAATTATGGTGAAACAATTCAAAACAAAATAGACATACGTATATTTATTTATATGAGTTATACATTTTGACAATTAAAACTTAACAATTTTATAACCAAGACCATTAATATCATAGATTAAACCCATTTTATTTTTTCAACTTTTATTGGGAATTGGCCAGGTTTCCTGGTTTCCTGGTTCTTCGTTATAAACTCTTGAGCTGTTTTAAGTCATTGAGAAGACTAGAATTCAATTAATGATCTTTTAATTTTTTTATTATTATTACTATTTTTATTATTATTTATTGTATTACCGTGCTGGACTTTAATTAGCCAACTGCTGTTCACCAGCACATAAGTGCAAATAAATAAATAAATAAATAAATAAATAAATAAATAAATAAATAAATAAATAAATAAATAAATAAATAAATAAATAAATAAATAAATAAATAAATAAATAAGTAAATAAGTAAATAAGTAAATAAATAAATAAATAAATAAATAAATAAATAAATAAATAAATACATGCATACATGCATAAATGAACTAATGAACAAATAAATAAATAAATACATGCATACATGCATAAATGAACTAATGAACAAATAAATAAATAAATACATGCATACATGCACAAATGAGCTAATGAACAAATAAATAAATAAATAAATAAATAAATAAATAAATAAATAAATACATGCATACATGCATAAATGAACTAATGAACAAATAAATAAATAAATACATGCATACATGCATGAATGAACTAATGAACAAATAAATAAATAAATACATGCATACATGCATAAATGAACTAATGAACAAATAAATAAATAAATACATGCATACATGCATAAATGAACTAATGAACAAATAAATAATAAATAAATAAATAAATACATGCATACATGCATAAATGAACTAATGAACAAATAAATAAATAAATAATTCATTTATTATTATCTCGTTTTCAATTTAGCCTACTACAATTCAGCCGTTGAGAGCAGAAGTAGTGTAAGTCAAAATTGGGTAATGCGGTTTAAAGTAAAAGTTCTGTAAAATACGGCGCAATGTAGCAATTAATATGTTCTTCATGCTATCCACTGACTACTAATAGTTTAAATAAACTTAATATTAATTGCTACTTTGCGCTGTATTTTACAGAATGTTTATTTTAACCCTCCTTACCCATTTTTGACTTGCACCACTTCTGCTCTGAACGGCTCAATTATGCTGAAACTATTAAATTATTTCCTTCTATTTAGTCGAATAATACGTATCATCAAACCTATCTGAAATAATATCATAATTATGATAATTCAGTTTCTTTTAATTACTCATCCAAGTATTCAATTTTTATAACCATAAACAGAAATTGGTATGACCGTCACTTTGCTAGACTTAAAGAAAGTCTGTATTAAAAATTTTTTAATACTAGATTATTTTCATCTGCATAAGTTACTTAACAGCACAAATAAATGATAGAATTTGTTTAATTGCAGTATTTTCCATCATTATTTTAGCCCTATAAATTTAAGGGAAGAGGATGGTATTTTTTAAAACTTTTTTCCTATTTTTGGTGTAAAATATTAATTTTTGTATGTAGGGAGCTGTGGAAACTCAACCAATTAAAAATATTTTGAAAAAAAAAAAAAATTATTTGGGGGCCCAAATTAAAAATAAAATATACCCAATGCAGGATTGTACTAAAACCGATATATCTAAACCGTTTTTAAAGGTATATTCAAACAGTTTTTTGAAATGTATTTCCAAAAGCATGTTCTACAAACTGTCTGTCACAGAATTTTGATATTAGTCCCTACGTTTGTAAAATAAACAATTAAAATTTAATAACAATTTTCTGATTTCCTTTCTTGCAAACAAACGGACGTATTTTTAAAATGAAATCAACTAACAAAATTCTGTTACAGAGAAAAGTTTCCTAATAGTCTAAAGAATGTGTGTTCTAAATTTCATGCATGTATCTTTAATAGTTCAGAAATTATATCTATTTTTGTCTGGAAATGTAGCAAAAAAAATGAAGTTACTGGAAACAGATAAAAGCGGGCGTGTGATTTAAAAATCCATAGCGCAAGAAGTTTAAAAATGACGTCTCAACATCCGATAAGGACACAAATACCCACAAAATGTTATGCAATGCATTCCACACATATCAAAGGGTATTTTAAAGAAAGAAAGAAAAAATTAATTTACCGGAAACAACAATAAAAGTGGGCGAGTGATTTAAAAATCCATAACGCAGGAAGTTTAAAAATGGCGACTCAACATCCGATAAGGGCACAAATACCAACAAAATATTATGCTATGTATTTCACACATATGACAGTATTTCAAAGATTTTTTTTTAATTTACTAATTTTTCACCAAAAAATCCCATCCTCTCCCCTTAAGTATCGAAATATTTCAATAGGTTTCCTTATGTCTATAAATATTGCTATATTAAATTCATATAAAATTGTTTATAGTTAAAATCACTACACACTATTTTGAATACTGTGACATTTAATTAATTCTAATCGGGGTCACGACGATACCGTATTCCTATTTCACAACAGAATTATTATAACCGGTTTTTAGAACAGCTGGACGAATAGAGATCCTATTTTAGTTCAAGACAGCGAATGCACGGTGATGAAAAGGGGTAGAAACAGGTCAAAAGCCTTTTGACTGAAGATACAATGAATTTAAAAAAATGCGTATTTACTCTTTAGACCGCAGGTCGGAATTGAACCGGAGTTCGTCTACGTACGTTTATATGAAACCTCTTTATGTTTAGAGGACAAAGGTATTTTTATTTGATTAATATTATAATGTGCGCCTCTTGAGTTCGTGGCCGTGGGATGAGGAGGGCTGCCCTTGCTAACAGGTTCCGTATGGCTCTTCGCCCGACCCGCGGGGAACGGTCAGTGGTCGCGCGCGAGCCGACAGACCATTTGACCGGTTACACTTGCACGACCCCCGCCCGGCATGAAGCTACCGCTCTTCCCGGAAAAAAGCAGAGAAATTAAAGGACACACCCGGTGAATCAGATTGTCGTTGGCTTTTCATTTACCCGTTTATTTAATAACACACCTGTCATTCATTTAATTAAGATTCTTTATTTAATGACAATGCAAGTGTTTCGTTTGTCGATGTTTACAGGTTAATTAAACAAAGAAAATCTTTGGATCGATTCCTAAAACACGGATGAAATCGTGGTTCCAAACCTCGGCTGTTAAACCACGATCGAGGTCTGAATCCTTATGCGATTTCTAAAACGAAGTCGAGACGCGGATTTTGTTTTTGTGAGTTCAGAAGTTTTAAGATTGTATTTGACCACATTACACCCTCGTTCAAATCTTTATCCTGGCTGCAACTTAGTAACCGTAGAACACTTCATTCACTCTCTCTTCTGTTTCGAGTTCTCCACACTTCTACTCCAAATTATCTTCGTTCCCGGTTTAACTACTTATCCTCCAATCACAATCTAAACACCAGGTCGTAGGAGAGTCAAATCCTAGCAATTCCTGCCCACAGAACATCCCACTATTCATCCTCTTTTACTATCTCAGTGCCCCGTGAATGGAATTCTCTACCTCAGAAGATTAGGGGCTGCCAGACAATAACCACTTTCAAGAAAAGGCTAAACGATTTCTTACCTCTAATCTAATGACAATTACATTAATATTATTATTATAGAAATATATATATATATATATATATTATCCCTGTAACATAGTCCTAGTAAGCTTATATTAAATTAATTTTCATCATTTTACTAGCTATCTCAAATATTAAATTAATTATAATTCATTGAATTAAATTAGCTCATAAATTAAGTTACTACTTTACCCTATAGGTTTATCTAAATTTAAATAAATATGTAGTCTACGAGTCTTTAAAACTGAAGAATATTGCTGGAGAACCTTTTAAGTGTAGTGTAAATATTTGTAATTTAAATATGTATTGTATTGATTAAGGCTGGTTAAGTGGAAGAGAAGGCCTTACGGCCTTAACTCTGCCAGCGAAAGTAAAACATTATTATTATTATTATTATTATTATTATTATTATTTTATTATTATTAGGGTCGCAGTCAAATTGAAGTTATAATTGTGATAGAGTTTAATAGTTTAATTTAATTTAGGTATGACTATCATTACTATTATTATTATTATTATTATTATTATTATTATTAATATTATTATTATTATTACATAATTATTTTATTGGTGTTGTGAAGATGAAAAGAATTGTCATTGTATTATATTAATTATGTATTATATTGTCTTGTATTGTAGTATTGCATTGCTTTGAATTGTATTGCTTTGAATTGTATTGTATTGTATTGTATTAATTATGTTATATTCATAGCATTGTAGTAATTCTCTATCATACTGGTTGAGTGGAAGAGAAGGCCGAATGGCCTTAACTCTGCCAGTTAAAATAAATTATTATTATTATTATTATTATTATTATTATTATTATTATTATTATTATTATTATTATTATTGTTATTGTTATTATTATTAAATTTTAAATTCAGATAGGCCTCTCAATATCTCACCAAACGCAGAAATTCATATTATTTTGCTTGCAGATGACCAGATTATAACAATAACATACTCATAGAATAGGCCTACACTGTAAAGATCAGTACTTACATAAATTAGAAACAATAATATGTAGTTACGGTTTAAAAATTTATACTTCTGAGTCAAAACGAATGGCGAGGGACCTAATTAAATTATAACAAATATAATAAAATAATTGAACAAATAAACACTTTTCGTTACTCCGGATGGATAATTTTATATGAAGAGATAATTATATAGACAGAAAAATTGCAAAGTTTATCCAAATAACAAGTATTGTCAACAAAACTGTAAAATCATTCCAAATTCAGTTATACCAGGTTGAAAATATACATCACTTTGGTTATAGGCTACCTATACTTTGATGGATTTGATGGTTGAGCAATAAGGAAACAAGAAAAATATTTATTATAATAGCAACAAAGACAAAATTTTTCAGAAAAAAAATCGGGGTGTGTCTGTCCCGGAACACGGCCGTTGGGTTTACGCGAATACGTTTGACTTAAATCGACAGATCCAGACGATATCTTCATTTGGCATCAAAATCAGCGCTCTGGTACATCGGAGTCTCGAGATATAATTCCTGGAAATTTTCGCCCACGCCCAAAATGGTCGCCAGACGCCACGGGCCCTCACCCCCACCTCGCGCATGTTCGTCGCCAACTTAAGGTCATACCCGAATCGTAATCGTATACCCAATCGAACTAGACCACATTTATTTCAATCGTGTTATTACTTCATTTCTCTTCAAAGTTTTCTTTTCCTATGAAGTCTCATATAATCTGCTCGACTGCTTCCTGTCGATGTGGTTATCTGTGAGTGACGTCATACGCTTGCAATTGTTAATGTTATTGCGTAATGTCATCAGTTTATCAGTTGCGTAAGTCAAACAAGAATGGTCCTAATTCCTAAACCGTAAGAGATAGATCAGAGATCATAATAAGTTTGTTTTATAGCGAGTTTGTGATGGTTTGAGAACTGATTGCAAACTGTCCCAACTTCACATAATGCGCATGATCAGTTTGAAAACCAATTTCAAACCATCCGTGATTTGAGCTGTACGAACGTATTTTCAAACTGGTTGGAACCACTGCCGTCTAGATAAGTGTTTGAACTTACCATAGCAGAATCAATTAATTAAAACATTGTGATACTTCAAATTGTAGAGAGAGTTTCTCTGCTACATGGCGGGTTATACGGAAATAATAAATTCGCTGTTATTGTACCTAGCGATAATATGTTGAAAACAAGTTTCATTTTAGGGCCTGTCTCTTTCCTCAGATAATTTCACCAAGTCAAACTCATCCCCATTGGATATATATTCCATATCGTTATCACTGTAAATGTTTGAATCAGACATCTGAAAGAACAATTACAGGTCTAAATTAGCCTAACTTCTTTTAAAAACACTTCCGGAAAATAATTTTGTTACAATTAATCTGGAAACGACTTCAGAATAATACCGCGTAAGTACGTAACGTATATGTCGTTATTTCATCATTGGTGCAAGATACCTTTTTTATGCATTTATTTATTTATCTACCTTTGTACCATCAATAAAAAAACACGTTTTTAAATTATTTTCAATCCGCACAGTCTTGCTACATAAGTACTTACGCGATATTCCGAAGTATAACTTTATTTTTAATTGACACAGTCATTGTACATATATAAGTACTTACACGGTATTCTGAAGTATAGCGTTAATCTTTATCAAGAGCATACTCATGATCACGAACTGTGGATTTTGTTTTAAAAGTGAACTAAATTAAAAAAATTAACTTAGTCTATACTATACATTGGTTTTATAAATGAAATAAAAATAGCTTGACATGAAGTATCAAGAGAATCAAATGTTACAGCTGTTGAATAAAAAAATAATAGTACGCTTATAACTTATGCCGTAAAACTTTAGAATAGTACGCACGCTTATATATGATGCGATATGATATATATTTGATGTCAACATTTACATCCATGTAATGTGGACCTCACAATTTTTGCATCCGGTAACCACAATTACTTTCATTGCAGATATACCTTTTGTAGACGCTCTTATAATTTAACTTTCGACCCCATTTAAATTGATCAGAATTCCCAACTTTAAAGGCCTAACAACTTAATTTTGACCATTCAAAAATTGCCACGTTTACGACTCTGTTCTTGATTTTGAGTACACTTATATCGAACACACACTGTTTCTAGTAATACTTGTTACTAAAACATACTACACCATTGTCCAATATGTTCGTTATTATATCTGTTTCTTGTGTACATTTCACTTTCAGATCTCACTAATTTTCTACATATTATACTTCGTTATCCTAGCTAGCCTCCTCCATCATACTCCTCACCTATTTTCGTTATCTCTATCGTTTTACTTAACTTTCTATTACACTTCTCTAATTCATTCAAAATTGACACTTTTGTCACTCCGTTCTTGATTTTCAGTTCACTTAGACTATATCGAACACACACTGTTTCTAATAATACTTGTTACTAAGACATACTACACCATTGTCCAATATGTTAGCTATTATGTTTGTTTCTTGTGTACATTTCATTTTCAGATCTCACTAATTTTCTACATATTATACTTCGCTATCCTAGCTAGCCTCCTCCACCATACACCTTATCTATTTTCATTATCTCTATCGTCTTATCTAACTTCCTATTACACTCCTCTAATTATATTTCAATTTATTTACTAAGTCGCACGCTTATATATAGTAGCCTAATACCTTCCTAAAAAAGTGGCAATTATAAGAAAACAAAGGTACTAAAATACAATTGATTATTTATTTAGGGCATATTCGTATAGGTTATGTTGTAAATAACCCGCAGAAAACAATGGCAAAACTATATTGATGCGCATGCGTCATCTATGATTTGAGATTGGTTTGCACTTGATTCGCAAACCAATTCTGACTGTCAGGAATCGATTTGAGATCAATTTGACGTGCTGTAGGAACGCGTGACTATTAGTCAGAAACAGTTTGAAGTTTTCCCTGTGCGAACAGTAAAATCCATGTGCGCATGACCGGAACTGTTCAAACCAGTTTGGAATTGCTGTTCGAACAAACCTATTATTAATGTATTTTCACTCGTAATATATGCGATCTATCTTTATGGTTTAGCCGTAGCAAGCGGTTGAATGTTTGTAAAATTAGAGGAGGTATTACATGTTCTAGGGTTATTTTTTAAACAATGTGCAATTTTTTCTTGGGAATAAAATAATAGTACATTATGCAACGAGCCTATAATGGTAGTAATTAAGACGCGAGTATGTTTATGAAACGAGCGCAAGCGGAAGTGACTTTGTGCAATATCTCGTAAATTGTGAGATATGCGCAGACGCGAAAGTATTGATTTTTTCGGAGGAGCAAATGTCATTGACCTTGATATAATCTAGAGAGTAAAATGAACATTAATCTTGATATAACCTTGAAATTGATTTAGACATTGAAAAGCGTGATGGCAAATTGAATTTATTTGAATATTATTTACAATTAACGCTAATTATTATAGTAACAGAACATAACCTTCTGCCACAGTATTGGATTTCCAGCCTCCGTGACGTTTCAGTAGTTGTCTTTCGATTGCATATCCGAGAATAATCGATACTTGCGCTTTCATATTGCTACAATGATTGGTGGAAAACTTGAACTTCAATGAATAGGTGTACTTTAATGAGGTCCATTAAAGGGCTGCTATCAGGTGTATAATTACTACATTTCGGCATGGTCGAGCATAAACATAATTTTGGATAGAGCATTCTTTATTCTTTCATTTATAGCCTATATAAAATGTTCCAATAAATGCGCGATAGGTGTTAAGTTCTTAGAATTGCAAAGACGGATTTGCGTCAGTGTTACGTGAAAATCTGTCCGCTTCATCCTAGTGACCCTCGACTAATAGCGATAAAAACGTAAAATGCATTCCTTATTAACAGAAGATAAGTAGCTACAACTCTTTAATCTAGCCTATCTTTAAGGAGTTGCGGTTAATAACGGTTGTTTACACAGAATTCAATGTAAAAGGATATTTCGAACCAAGCATAGGATGGATGTTAATGTAACCCCGGGGCTTCCTTATGAGGCTAAAGACGTTTATGTTATAAGGAAGTCCATGTAATTGGAGTTGTACTGTTTATTTAATAATGCATTTCCTTATTTTCAGAGAAATAGCTTGCTGAAGCACTCTATCCGCAAACTGCATTGTGAGGGGCGGGTAATATAGCATGTAGGCCTATACAGGGCTTTCATTTCAAAACTTCCCAATCTAAATAACTAATTATTTAAATTGAATTCAATTTAAACAAAAAATACGTCAATTTAGATATTGAGGGGGAAGTCTGAAACCCGGTTTAATTGCATTTTAGATTTCACCCCCACCCCAAGCCTCCCCCATTTTGAAATTTCAAATGGCACCCCTATATTTTTATACTTAAAATGAAAGAGAATTCAATTCTTTATACACCTCATTAATTTGTTTTCACATCTTTTGTTTTCTATCGTCGCCTGGCAACCTGTATTTTTGTTATTGTTGATTAGAGCTGAAGAGAATAAAGCTACAAAAACGTATTGAGCATTTCATGTAATAGTTGTGTTTGTGTGTTAAATTATTTTAAAATGATGTATACCCTTCAAGAGAGAATATAAACCATCCTTATTGATTAAATTTAGGAAATTACATTAAATCAGCAATGTTTTCATCCTACAATCAATTGATAATAACAGAAATACAGGTTTACAGACGACGGTACGAATCAAAAGATGCGAAAACAATTGAAGAGTCCACTGCAAGAATGATGGATGTCACTTTCTTGTCGAAAATGAACCAAGACTGTCAGTGCATAGCTTAAGACATATAGAATGTACATAGAGAGTTATATGGCATTAACACTGATAGTCATTGTCCAGTAATGATCAGAAAATCACAGTTAAGCTTTGAGCGCTAAGCATTTCAAACTTTCAATTGCTTCTCCTGCAAAATATATTCCAAATGACATCCATCATTCTTGCAGTGGACTCTTCAATTGAATGAAGTGTATAAAGAATTTAATTCTCTTTTATATTTTATTACAAAAATATAGGGGTGCCATTCGAAATTTTAAAGTGAGGGTGGCTGGGAGATGGGGGTGAAATTTATAATGCAATTAAGCCTGATTTCAGACTTCCCCTTCAATGTATAAAATGACTTTTTTGTTTAAATTGAATTCAATTTAAATAATTAGTTATTTAGAATGGAAAGTTTTGAAATGAAAGCCCTGTATAATAAATCTGAAAGCCTTCTACCAGTTCACTGTTCATTTGGTTCTCAAATATAATGCAAGTTCCAAAATTCATAAATTATGTTTATATAACTTTTAGTTCTCTATTTATCAGATAATGAAAGATATGTCAAAAGCTGTAACTCAAGTTGGACTTAATATTGACTCCGATAAAATGAAACATAGGGTCAAGAGAAAAGAAACAATAGAAATGAAGAAAGTACCATTTGGGAGAGTTAAAAGTTTCAAGTAACTGGTCTCCCTGGTAACAAAGCAAAATGGTATACAGTTGGACTTTAAAGAAAGAATTAATCTAGGAATTAAATGTTACCCAGCATCAGCCCTTACTCTGAGTAAAAAATATTTAAAAAAATGTTTAATGTGCGATTGTATAAAACTGCTGTAAAATTATTGTTCTATAGTCTACACGGATTATGGGCGCGAATCTTGACAGTCATCATCATCATCATCATCATTATTAAACCAATATTGGTTCGTTCCGACTGCAAATATTACAGCTGATGAATCTATCTATTTCGTGGACGTCCCTGATGTAGTTTTCCCTCTATGGGGAGATAGTTTAAGCTTGTCCAGGGCATTCTACTGATATGCTCTTACCACTTCTTTCTATACGCTTCTATTTTATCTTTTAAACCGAATACTTGCAGTTAATTTCAAATATCTTCATTGTGTTTTTTTGTCCACTAACGTGTATCCTGTCACAAATCGTAGATATTTCATTTCGGCAGCTTCAATTTTTTTTATTCAGGGTCCATTTTTCTGTGCCATACAAAAGCACAGGCGCAGATAATACTTTGTAAAATTTAATGAGTGTCTCCTTTCATACTTTTCTCGCTAATGTTCCTCTGAATGCACTGCATAAATATTGGAAAGCTTGTAGTTTATTGTCTACCTAGGTATATCTGTTCCTCCATCACAACGTATAGATACTCCTAAATAATTAAAATATTTTATTTGTGCTAATATATTCTGTCCTTTAACATTATTTTGCCTCTTTATATTTCTTTGCCCGTTTGAGGCATAAATTTTACTTTTGTTAAAGAGATTTTTAGGTTATAATCTTGTGTGACTTAAGGAAATGAAAATATGACTTAAGGAAATGGTGTCGAGGGGAAAAAATCGAGAGAAAAGAAAACTAAGATATAAAGTTATTATTATTATTACTATTATTATTATTATTATTATTATTATTATTATTATTATTAATGAATCATTTTGTATTACAATATTTGTATCATTTCTGTCACGATTATTCTATTATTATTATTATTATTATTATTATTATTATTATTATTATTATTATTATTATTATTATTGTTGTTGTTGTTACTATTATTTATATCATCAGCATTATTATTTGAACCCTGTAAAATTTATGTAGACTACTGGACTGTACCCGAGCACGAGCATATGCTCATTTCGGGTATCTATTCATATGTATCTATTCATATGTATCTATTCATATGTATTCTTAAACATGATTGATCACGTTTCTTAGATTATTAAATTTCGGAGATGGGGGAAACTGAAAATAAAGTAGGAATGGGAAAAGTTAGCAGTGAAAAATGCATATAGTTAGAGATGTGAAGTGAGGGGAAATTTGAGATACGGAAGGGGAGGGGGTCAAGAATTAGAAGTATAGTATTTTTTCTTATATAATAATAGGTGAGGAGTACGTTTAGTGGAAGAATTGATGACGGACAAGAAAAGATTAGTGGAAGAATTGAAATAATAAGTTAAATTAAAAATAAGTAATGATCTAAATGACTTGTACGAGAAGCATTATAAAACGGGAAGACGGCACTGTATATTAATAATGTGAAGTGCCGTCTCACGAAAGGTATATTGCTGAAAGATAAATAGGGGAGAGTCGGGTAGTATCGGACATCGGGTAATATCGGACAGTGCGTTTCTTTCACCTACCACCATATGGTAGTACCTAAATGTGACATGGTTACGTTTCTCTATGCGACATCACAGAAATGTAACCATGTCAATCAGGTACTATCATCGTGTGGTAGATGAAAGAAACTCACTGTCCGATATTACCCGATGTCCGATACTACCTGACTCTCCCCTATATTCATTCATTCATTCATTATAGTTGTGGTAATAATAATAATAATGATAATAATAATAATAATAATAATAATAATAATAATAATAATAATAATAATAATAATGATTTATTTTGAAAAATCTGAAAGTTAGAATTTATAAAACAGTTATATTACCGGTTCTTCTGTATGGTTGTGAAACTTGGACTCTCACTCTGAGAGAGGAACATAGGTTCAGGGTGTTTGAGAATAAGGTGCTAAGGAAAATATTTGGGGCTAAGCGGGATGAAGTTACAGGAGAATGGAGAAAGTTACATAACACAGAACTGCACGCATTGTATTCTTCACCTGACATAATTAGGAACATTAAATCCAGACGTTTGAGATGGGCAGGGCATGTAGCACGTATGGGCGAATCCAGAAATGCATATAGAGTGTTAGTTGGGAGACCGGAGGGAAAAAGACCTTTAGGGAGGCCGAGACGTAGATGGGAGGATAATATTAAAATTGATTTGAGGGAGGTGGGATATGATGATAGAGACTGGATTAATCTTGCACAGGATAGGGACCGCTGGCGGGCTTATGTGAGGGCGGCAATGAACCTTCGGGTTCCTTAAAAGCCATTTGTAAGTAAGTAAGTAAGTAATAATGATTTATTTAACCTGGCAGAGTTAAGGCCATACGGCTTTCTCTAACACTCAACCAGGAGTAAAGACTGCGTTACAAAAACACTACAAATTTACAAATTACACTACAATTTTACACACAAAACTGAATAAGATAATAATAATAATAATAATAATAATAATAATAATAATAATAAAAAATAAACAACAAATAAGAAGAAATCAGACATAATATATAACATACAGAAAGAAAGAAAAAAGCATAATAATATGTGAACAGCAGGTCAAAATAAATGAGGCATACAAAAAAAAGACAATTATTCATAATAATAATAATAATAATAATAATAATAATAATAATAATAATAAATACGAATAGTAATAATGATAATAATAATATAATAATAATAATAATAATAATAATAATAATAATACTAATAGTAGTAATAAAATAATGCAGTACAAAGTATACAGTGAATACAATATTTCTAAGTACACACAATAAGGAAAATTAAGATTATATATAGCTCAACTTATCACATTAGAGATATAACATTATCATAAATAATAATTTACATACTTACAAATGGCTTTCAAGAAACCCAGAGGTCCAATGCCGACCACACATAAGCCCGACATCGGTCTCTATCCTCAGCAAGATTAATCCAGTCCCTACCATAACATCCCACCTCCCTCAAATCTATTTGAATATTATCCTCCCATCTATTCCTTGGCGTCTCTAAAGGTCTTTTCCCATCAGGTCTTCCAACTAACACTCTATATACATTTATAGATTCACCCATACGTGCTACATGCCCTGCCCATCTCAAACGTCTGGATTTAATGTTCCTAATTATGTTACGTGAAGAATAGAATACGTGCAGTTTTGCATTGTTTAATTTTCTCCATTATTCTGTAACTTCATCCCTTTCATCCCCAAATATTTTTCTAAACACCTTATTTTCGAACCCACTTACCCTTAACCTCTGTTCCTTTCTCAAAGCGAGCGTCCAAGCTTCAGAACCATCCAGAAAAACCGGTAATAGGCCTATAACAGTTTCATAAATTCTAACTTTCAGATTTTTCGAGAACAGATGACAAAAACTTCTCAATCGAATAATAACAGGCCTTTCCAATATTTATTCTGCGAATAATAATAATAATAATAATAATAATAATAATAATAATAATAATAATAATAATAATAATAATAATAATAATTGTTTTTAAATTTATCGTTTTAAGGATAGATTTTCGATGATTGACCGCCAGTGGTGAAGAATTTTCAATCTTTTTTTTTTAAATAGGCTATTTTACGACGCTTTATCAACATCTCAGGTTATTTAGCGTCTGAATGAGATGAAGGTTATAATGCCGGTGAAATGAGTCCGGGGTCCAGCACCGAAAGTTACCCAGCATTTGCTCATATTGGGTTGAGGGAAAACTCCGGAAAAAACCTCAACCAGGTAACTTGCCCCGACCGGGAATCGAACCCGGGCCACCTGATTTCACGGCCAGACGCGCTAATCGTTACTCCACAGGTGTTGACATTTTCAATCTTAGTCGAGAGCTAGAAAATTGAGAGAATGTCGAAATATATGGATAACAATATTTTCTTCAGTTTTTTTTATAAGGTTCGCTGTAATTCAAATGTTTTTTTTTTTTTTTCGTCTTTCGGATAAATTTTCGATGATTGAACGTAAGTGCAGCAAGATGATGAATAGGCCTATTCGTTCTCTATTTGAAAACATGGACGTTCAGTATACTAGTTACCAGTTAACTGTTAATTAAATTGGCTATCGCTCAAGATCCGTCCTTTACTTTTGACCTCTTAATAGTACATTCTGTTTTAATGTGTTATTATTATTATTATTATTATTATTATTATTATTATTATTATTATTATTATTTAGCTTATTTCATTCCGTTCACTATACACACTTAAAACGTAGCAAATTGTATTTATTTAACCCAATCCCATTACTCTAACTCCTATATACACTGCCTCACGTATTCATAGCGATTTCCTGGTATTCTCGTCACTTTTAACTTTATCTGTCCTGTGTTGTTTCAAATCGGGACTTTGGATCATGTTAACAACATTATCCTATGATCTAATCCACAACTATGACCCATAAATTCCAGTGAGAACGGATAGGGCCAAATATTTCAGCCTTCGAAGGCAAATATTTCTGAATCCCTGTTCGTTCTTTACGCTCGCTTGCGAAGTACAGGCTTCACCCGCTGACTATCGGCCTGAGCGACCGGGACTCTTCCCACGCGCTCCGCTCAAGGAAGGCAACTTGCCGCCGAGGAAGACTTTTAATTCCAACATTCATTTCAGTAATTAAACACTTCAATTAAATTTAATTGATTGTGTGTTTTGTTGGAAATTGGTACTAAGTCTTTAACACCAACTTAACATTCCCTCCATTTTTTTTCTTTATTTTTCGTGGTGATTCATATCCTTTATATTCCGCTGTACTTCTTGCCAACCTCAATGCGAAAAGAGACATTCCTAAACATGCAGATCAGAGAATTTTAAGAATATTAGTGGCCAGCAATACGATATTGATATTCAGCAAAGCATATTTATATTTATATTTTATAATCAATGAACATTAATAATATATCTTTCATCTCACTTTCATTTACAATGTTAAAGTACTGGCATCTTATTTTTATTTTATTTTAAGATGTAAACATAACGGGTCAACCAATTATAATGTTCACTTAAAATTAAAAAAAATTAATTATTATATACAAAAATTACACACACATATATTTATAAAGTTCAGGTGCAAAGATAATCTAATGATATAAATATAAGAAACATAAAAATATAAAGATATATAGGAACAATAAAGTCAAAATAAAGTGAATGTAATTAATTTTAAAACAAAGTTAATAAGACTGAAATAATATTAATGCAGTAATAATCTTAATAAAATAATATTAATACTTACTTACAAATGACTTACAAGGAACCCGCAGGTTCATTGCCGCTCTCACATAAGCCCGTCATCGGTCCTTATCCTGTGCAAGATTAATCTATTCTCTGTCCTATCCCACCTCCCTTAAATCCATTTTAATATTATCCTCCCATCTACGTCTCGGCCCCCCCAAAGGTATTTTTCCCTCCCGCCTCCCAATTAACAATCTTTAGGTCTATGTATTTCTAGATTCGTCCATACGTGCTATATGCCCTGCCCATATCAAACGTCTGGATTTAATGTTCCTAATATGTCTGGTGAAAAATACAATGCGTTCAGTTCTGCGTTGTGTAAATTTCTCCATACTCCTGTAACTTCATCCCTCTTAGCCCCAAATATTTTCCTAAGAACCTTATTCTCAAATACCCTTCATCTCTGTTCCTCTCTCAAAGTGAGAGTCGAAGTTCCACAACCATACACAACAACCGGTAAAGTAATTGTTAATAATAATATTAATACAGAAATAATCTTAAACAAAGCAACAGAATGTAATATGAGCTATATCAGTTTCAAAAATTTATTAGAAGTGTATTTGCATTGTTTAAGACTCATATTAAATATATCAATTTCTCCTAAGCTATGCAATATATTATAAGAGTGAAGAACTCTATAAATAAATGTTAAACGTTATGTTTTATTTAACGACGCTCGCAACTGTCGAGGTTATATCAGCGTCGCCGGTGTGCCGGAATTTTCTCCCGCAGGAGTTCTCTTACATGCCAGTAAATATACTGACATGAGCCAGTCGCATTTACGCACACTTAAATGCCATCGACCTGGCCCGGGATCGAACCCGCAGCCTCGGGCATAGAAGGCCAGTGCTATACCAACTCCGTCAACCAGGCCGACCTCTATAAATAAGACAATAATAGTATAAATTTTTATTTACTTTTGGGATAAAAATATTATGGTATTACTAAGTAATATTGTATGAGATATAAAAATAAATATTATCTTGATACAGTAGTGATATGAAAAATCTTTTGAACTTCTGCAGAATGTAATTGCTTTACATTTACTTATATTAAAAGGAAATTTATTAAGTTCGCTCCATATATTTAATTTATTTAAATCCTTTTGCAGTTCAATACAATTATCTAATTAAATAGGCCTAACTATGACTGGAAATGAAACCCGGAAGATCTTAAAATACATGGACCTCTGTACGAAAGTTAAGATCAGGAAAGTCAGTTTTTTCTTGGAAGGGGGCAAGATTTTTTAGGGAAGACCTTACAAGGTGCGTATGTCACGTGGCGTACTCCCTTTCTATTTCCTTTGAAATGAACTATTTTTCATGCCATAAACTAGGGTAAAAGGAAAGGAATGTAGATAAGATGCACTGATTATATATTTATGCTCGACCATGCCGAAATGTAGTAATTATACACCTGGTAGCAGCTCTTTAATGGACCTCATTAAAGTACACCTATTTATTAAAGTTCAGGTGTTCCACCAATCAGAAAATACCATTGTAGTAATATGAAAGCGCAAGTATCGATTATTCACGGATATGCAATCGAAAAAAACTAGCGCGAGATTAGACAATATTAAACTCAGTCGAAAAAAACAACACACAAATTAACATCGATTCACTGTCATCTTCCAGCCTTTCACAAAGCACATTCCCGCAAATTCATTTCACCAATTGCCGGAAAAAATCAATATGGCCGAGCATAAAAAGTCGTATGAAACTTGACTATAATGGTAATTAAGACGATCGTATGAAAATTATGAAACTCGCTTGCGCTCGTTTCATAAACATACTCGCGTCTTAATTACTACCATTATAGGCTCGTTGCATAATGTACTATTAAAGATGTGTATATCTTTTTAGTTGGTTATTTTACGACGGTTTATCAACTGCTATGGTTATCTATCGTCGGAGTGAGATGAAAGTGATAATCCTAAAGAGATGAGTTCAGGGTCCAGCGCCGAAATTTACCAAGCATTTGGTCTTAATGGGTTGAGGGAAAACCCTGAAGAAACCTCAACCACATAACTTGCCCCAATCAGGATTTGAACTCGGACCCGCTAGTTTCACGGTCTCGGAATAGGTGCCCATACACGGTTTGGAGAAAGACGTATTTTATGTCAAGATGAATTTTCTATTAAGAAACTTACTGTACCTGCGATCAATTTTTAATAGGTTACATAAACTTCAACTTATAGATGTCTGTTGTTAGTTTGAAATTCAACGAAGTTTTACACTCAGTTGGTAAAAAGTGAACAGTCACTGGTAACATTGCAAAGGGACAATGACACTTCAATGACAGAATTTTCCTTCATTATGAAATAACGTCTCCAGGAGAATTTCAGTAATACAGTTTACAACGAATTTTTCTTCTCAGAAAAAAAAAAAACACACTTCACATACGAGCGTTTCCATATCCACAACCGTTATCTCAATTAAATATCAGGGAAACTTTTTTTTGCACTGAACCAAATCGAATCCACATTCCGGAAGTCGCCATTCGTGACTCAAATTATCTTTCGTGTTCCTAAATGCCTTTAGGCAAAAATTTCACACCTCGTAATGAAAAATGACAGCTCTGACCCTCCTCCTTCCTTTGTAAGTGTGTAATAATTTTATTACTCAGAATTATACCGGTAAACGAATCATTTTCAATGAAGGATCAGCAGTTATAATATTTATGTCCTACTTGTTGTAAATACGGGCCTACAATTTGACTACAGTTCTATTTTATTACGCAGAATTATACCGGTAAACGAATCATTTTCAATGAAGGATCAGCAGTTATAAGATTTATGTCCTACTTGTTGTAAATACGGGCCTACAATTTGACTACAGTTCTATTTTATTACGCAGAATTATACCGGTAAACGAATCATTTTCAATGAAGGATCAGCAGTTATAATATTTATGTCCTACTTGTTGTAAATACGGGCCTACAATTTGACTACAGTTCTATTTTATTACGCAGAATTATACCGGTAAACGAATCATTTTCAATGAAGGATCAGCAGTTATAATATTTATGTCCTACTTGTTGTAAATACGGGCCTACAATTTGACTACAGTTCTATTTTATTACGCAGAATTATACCGGTAAACGAATCATTTTCAATGAAGGATCAGCAGTTATAATATTTATGTCCTACTTGTTGTAAATACGAGCCTACAATTTGACTACAGTTCTATTTTATTACGCAGAATTATACCGGTAAACGAATCATTTTCAATGAAGGATCAGCAGTTATAATATTTATGTCCTACTTGTTGTAAATACGGGCCTACAATTTGACTACAGTTCTATTTTATTACGCAGAATTATACCGGTAAACGAATCATTTTCAATGAAGGATCAGCAGTTATAATATTTATGTCCTACTTGTTGTAAATACGGGCCTACAATTTGACTACAGTTCTATTTTATTACGCAGAATTATACCGGTAAACGAATCATTTTCAATGAAGGATCAGCAGTTATAATATTTATGTCCTACTTGTTGTAAATACGGGCCTACAATTTGACTACAGTTCTATTTTAAGTGTATCTAATTCAAATAAAGTGACAATTTTCAGTTGTGAAATTTATGTTATAATGAAAAATACTCAAAAATATTTTAGCAAAACGTCTTGTAAGTTACTTATCATTGATACAAATTTCAAAAGATTCACGACTTTAAAACAGGTTAGAATTATACTGCATATTAGCAGTGCTGTGGGAGAGAAGGCTAACCACAACACATAATAAACGTAATAAGAAATATGTACAACAACTCTAAAATAATAATAATATACACTGGCAAAACAAAAACAGAAGAAATTTTAATAAACAAAGGTGTGAGACAAGGGTGTAGCATTTCAGATACTCTTTTTAACATTTATATTGACGACATTATTCAAAAATGGAAAACATTTCAAACCAGGAATACAGTTAAATACAGAAACTAATTTAAATATACTATTATATGCGGATGATCTACTACTAAAATAACTCACAATATGCCTTATTCCTACTAAATAATATATGCCAAGAGTACAATTTCAAAATCTCAATACAAAAACCCATGGTATTTTTGGAGAAAAGCGATGATACTGTCAAAAATTGTACTAAATAATAAAATGATAGAACAGATATCCAATTTTAATTATCTTAATATTTGAGGAGAAAAATTCGCTCCGGCGCCGGGGATCGAACCCGGGTCCTTGGTTCTACGTACCAAGCGCTCTGACCACTGAGCTACGCCGAATTCAATCCACAGCATCGGGCCGAACCCTCCTCCTTCAATGTTTCCCTTTGTGGCCTGACTCCAAGTTAGGCATATATGTTGACGTATATGTCTAATGTCAACTAACAAATATTAATTGTAAATATTACAGATATTATTCTGTAGGACAAATTAATAAATCTTATATTTAATTATCTTGGTAATGAGGTGAATATAAATGAAATAAGAAAGGATGTCGATACAAAATTAAATAAATTTCAAATGATTTGCGGTACAATCAACAGAACTTTGAAAAATAAAACGAGAAAGGAAACAAGAATGAAGTTTTATAAAACAATGACTGTACCAGTTCTACTACACGGTAGTGAGACTTGGATTACCACAAAAAGATATCAACCAAGAATATAGAGCACAGAAATGAGATTCTTGAGAAGAATAAAAGGTTGCACTAAACTAGATCAAATAAAAAATTAAGATATATGATCTGAATTAGATATATTCTCAATAAACGATAAAATAAAAGAATATCGCAATAACTGGGTACAACATGCTGAAAGAATGGACGCAACTAGAATACCGAAAGTAGCATATGAATATTGACCACAAGGAACGAGAGACATCGGAAAACCCCAAAAGAGATGGAAGGACTTGCTATGAGACCGGAACAGGCAGTGGCCTAAACCATGAAGTGGAGAAGAAGAAGAAGAAGAAGAAGAAGAAGAAGAAGAAGATTAGCAGTGCTTGCACTTCTGTATGGATGAGAAATCTGTACTTTTAAACAACGAGACAAATCAAGAATCATAGGAGTAGAAATTAAATTTTTAGAGAAAACAGCTAACTACACATGGCAAAAATATAATGAAGACATTCACAAGAAACTAAAACCTGAACACATTTTGACAAAAAAATTACGAAAAAAAAATGTAATTGGATGTACGGAGAATGCACAGGAACAGAATTCCACAGTTAATTCTCAAATACAGGACGTAGGGCAGAAGAAATCAAGGACGTCCCCTGAAGAGACTTCTGGATGACTGAAGCCTAAACGTGTGATACAGCCCAATTCCATGGTTGATTTTAATACCATTGATGATGAAAATATATGTTGGGAATAAAATAGAAAATAAAGGGTATTTTAATTTATTCTTACTTTTCAGCCCAAGATCATGTCTTTCACTGCAAACCCAGCATTCTTCAATCTTCCTCTTAATCTTTAACCGCATATGATTCATATATCTTAATGTTGTCTGTCATCTGATGTCTACTTCAGCCTCGAACTTTTGTCCCATTCACCATTCCTATCAGAGCTTTCTTCAGTAGCAGTTTCTTCTCAGCCGTGACCCTGTCAATATCTTTTTATCTTCCTGATCAGTTTCAGCATCTTTATTTCTACATCCACTCTTTCTAGCACAGCTTCATTTCTTATTTTGTCCATCCATTTCACACGCTTCATTCTTCCCCATATCTATATTTCAGTGTTTTTATTCGTTTCTCTTCACTTCGTCGTAATGTTCACGTTTCTTTCCCATACAATGTCACACTCCAAACAAAGCACTTCACTAGTCTAGTTCTTAATTTTTTTTTCAGAGATCCGCAGAAGATGCCCCTTTTTTCTATTGTAATAGCTTTCTTTGCCATTGCTATCCTCCTTTTGACTTCCTATTTTATAAACTATAAATTAAATTACCTACTTAAAAACAATTTTAATACAAGACACATCTGCGTCAAACTCTTCGGAACCAAAGTTCCATTGTAATTTTTAACGTAAAGCGCTCTTCTGCGTACCATTCGGGAAATATTGCAGTAAAAAGCACAAAATTACCCCTTAAGCTATTTATTTCCATGTCACCCGCAATACATTCGTTAGTAAGATTCAGATAATTCAGAAAATTTTTGAAAAAAAAAGATAGTTATCCCTAATGCATGTGTGAAGAGAGTTATTTTGTTGTGTGACTATATTAGGTTAGGTTAGGTTAGGTTAGGTGACGGTGGCTACGAGCGGGTTAGGACGATCCTTTGCACGTCGGTCATACTGAGGCCTATTGTGTACTCCGAATGTTACACGATGAATGAGGATGAAGGTGTACCATCCCACCGGCAGCATGCGACCCCTGACCCGCTCACCCAATAGCCTCCTACCCTTCTCCGCTCTAAGTTCATACCGCTAAGATGACCAAGCAGCACAGGATCCATTCCAACGGTCCTTCCAAGGTGCCGAAGTGCCCTTGGAAATGCTTCTGTGACTAAAACATTTTTGAGAAACGAACCCGCTTAGCTAAATGGAACAAATCTATTTAGGCCTACGAACAAAATAAAATTATTTTTAACAAACATTGTACATTATGTTGTATGATAAATGATTCATTTTCTTATTTTTAAGCATTATTTCTTTTAAAAAAATTACAGAAAATGTATTACAATTTTTTGTCGCTAACAAATAACTTTTATCTAATACTTCCTAATAAATAGCTCGTTATTATCTTGATATTTTTTGGTCTAATATCCCGCTACTATGTTGATATTTAATGCTTAATGTTGTTCTTTATATTCATGTTACCGTTGCTAGAAACAAGAAGAGAATATTTCTGTTTTTATTGTTTTAGTCATTCTATCCCGTAGCGACCAGTGGCCTTGTTATTCCTAGCAACGGTAACATGAATGCAAAGGATAATTATATACGAATATTATGAAATATTTAATATAAAATTATTATATTTATTTGTTATAACGATTTGGATAAAATATTATGTACCACACGAGAGTCAATAGATTTCATGAGCCACCGGTGTGGCTCAGTCGGTTAAGGCGCTTGACTGCCGGTCTGAAGTTGCGTTCGGGCGCGGGTTCGATCCCCGCTTGGGCTAATTACCTGGTTGGGTTTTTTCCGAGGTTTTCCCCAACCGTAATGTGAATGCAAGGTAATCTATGGTGAATCCTCGGCCTCATCTCGCCAAATATCATCTCGCTATCACCAATGTCATCGACGCTAGAATATAATCCAGTAGTTGATACAGCGTCGTTAAATAATCAACTAAAATTTCATGCAGTCGTGAGTATTATCACCGTCAGCTTGGATCTTAGGCGTAAAATATTCCACTCTTGAATAAAATCCTACTTTCCTCTCGTGTAGCATAAATTACTATTATTTGTTCAAATAGCTGACAAACAATGCGCACATCATTCGTAAAATTCAGGCCTTGCATCGTTCGTCAACTATTTGAACAATTGAAAGTCAGGCCACAAAGGGAAACACTGAAGGAGGAAGGTTCGATCCGGTGCTGTGGATTGAATTCGGCGTAGATCAGTGGTGAGAGCGCTTGGTACATATAACCAAGGACCCGGGTTCGATCCCCGGCGCCGGAGCAAATTTTTCTCCTCAAATATTAATTGAAAGTCGTTCACTTTTATCTCACTTCCTCATAGATGATAGTTTATTCCTAATACGGTCATGTACAGTTGAAATGTCAAGTTTTAGCAGTGACTGTCTGAGTGTGAATTCGATACTGTGAGACAGTTTGCGTTTTACAGTAAAAGAAAATAAAATGTTCAACGTGTAACTAAAATTGCGTGTTTTAGTGTGATAAATAGTTATGTTCACCAGCTCTGGATGTTCGTTCCCACCGAATGATTCACAGAGAAAGATCCCTAAGTCGAGAAAAATATATGTTCGCAATCACAAAGCTCAAGTGTACCAAAGAATCCTGGACAACATCATTAACAACTTTTACAGTCTTGTTTGTTTCTAATGAATGATTTTTATCGTTGTTTTTAATTGACATTAGTGTGGCGTTTCTTCGTAACTTTACGCATGACTAAACATCGATAAGTACACACAAAGAAATCGTTAAAAGGCGAACTCACACTTCGGATTTCCAGTTGGTATTCTAGTCCAAACAGAAGACTCATTCGACATCGCATTACATGTGAAAATAATTAGAAGCATAGCTAACGATTATTGTAAAGCACGTCCCACTCGTTTGCTTTAGTGTGTAATTTGTTAATTTGGCGGTATTTCCCCCCCCCCTCTTTGGCAACGGTAAGTACAAAAGCATAGTGATAAAGTATATTGGATTAAAGTTATTTTAAACCATTTTAATTATTGTTATTACTATTGTTATCATTATTTATTTAGTAATGTATTTGTTATTTTTATGTTCATTTATTTATTTATTCATTTATTTATTATTTACTTTTTATATTTATCATTATATTTACTTATTGTTCATTGTTTATTGTTAATAAAATAACATTGACAAAAATACAATCTTAGTTCTTCCCTGAAGGAGTAAAAAACTCGTGCTCAAGGAAGATATCTAAACACAAAGATAAACACAAAGATAATTTTTTGACACAAAATGGGTCAAGAAAAAAAAATTACAGGAATAAATTAAATTTAAAAATATAATTTCAATTTTAACAATTTAAGTCATACAAATACATATACCGTACATATTAAATCAATATATAGGGTAAACTAGGGTCTGTTGGACAGTCGGGCATGTTGGACACTCTGTAATTTAACGTGTTACCACGCCACTTGTGGGCACCACATTCTGCTAGAAGTCAATGACGGAAGTAGCCCCACTCATGCCTACTACGGTCATTCTACTTCCGTCATTGACTTCTAGCTGAATGTGGTGCCCACAAGTGGCGTGGTAACACGTTAAAGTACGGAGTGTCCAACATGCCCGACTGTTCAACAGACCCTAGTTTACCCTATTCTTTAAAAATTAAATTCCTAACGCTATTTTTGAAATTTCTGATACTAAAATTTTCCAAATTTGGGTATTTATCAATTATTTTATTGTATAACCTTAGACCAAAGTAGGTACCATGGCTCGGAGCTGTGCTTGTGAAACACTTTGGTTCCTCTAGTCGTATAAAATCGGATCTTTTAGTTCCATATTTATGATGATACAATTTGAATTTATTACGGTTTTTATGTATGAAGATTAATAAGGCAATATAATAAATCTGTTTAATTTTCAAAACATTAAAATCAGTAAACAAAAGCTCGGATGAGTAATCAATTGGTTTATTAAGGCATAATTTAATAATTCTTTTCTGAATAAGTATTAGTGGAGTGAGATTAGAATTACTTATTCGTGTATTTTTATTTAATCTGGCATAGCTAAGGCCAGAAGGCCTTCTCTTCCGCCCAGCAAGACTCTAATAAGTTGAATACAATAGACTTACCATTACAGTAATAATTACAATGTTGAAGGATGGATGGAGAGGAGAGAAATTCCCTCCTGCACCGGGACTCGAATCCGGGTTTTCAGCTCTACATACTGACGCTTTATCCACTAATTCACACCGGATTCCAGTTCCGATGCCGGATTTAATCCTCTCAATTTAAGTTCCACCTTAGTTTCCTTTTAGTGGCCAACCCTCATGCAATGTGTCGCAGATGTGTGAGAGATAAAACTTAAACTGAAGGGATTCGATCCGGCATCGGAACTGGAATCCCGTTTGGCTTAGTGGATAAAGCGTCAGAACGTAGAGGTGAAAACCCGAGTTCGAGTCCCAGTGTCGGGGAGAATTTTTCTCTATTCTATCCATCCTTCTTCATTATAATAAGTTTGTTGATATTTTACCTGATATTAGGTTTGTTTTACGTTTTAAAAAATATGTGTTTTACGTTTTAAAGAAGGCGTATTATACGTTATACGTGTTTTATGTTTCACATGAATAAAGATTCGCTTACAATGAACTAACTCTTTACTTTTGTAACTTTAGTAGATAAATAACTATCATGGATTACTAGTATCGAAACCAGAGTATATGAGAAAACAATTTTAAATTGTAGGCCTTTCTTGGTAATGTGTTGGTTGTGAAGAAGTTATAAATGAATCGTTTTTTTTTCAAGGGCGTAAGTCAGGGAAAGTAAATTGTAAAAACTAAGTTAGAGGAAAACTATTTGAAAATATATAATTCCGGACATGTGGGCTGATAGTTCAGGTTACAGTTGTTGGCTTTTAAAGTAATTATGCATTATGCGGATACTTAAGTTTTAAGTTTTTATTGAGATTTAAAATATATAAATAGTCGCTCTTTAAACAAAAATTCAATCTTATAACAAGTAAAATCAAATAAGCTATAGATATTTTCATGTTATTCTTGAATTACTTTACTGAAATCATTTAAAATCAACAAACAGAATGTTTATAAATGAAAAAAAGGAAAATATCGTGAATGATGAAGAGAAATCTATCTTTTCACTTGGGATGTACTGTTTTCCAGTCATCGTACGTTGCATTACTGTCTGTAGACCAGCTGAAAAGTTCTTCATAAAATGCCGTATGATCACTTAGGATGTAGGACCTACTGCTTCATCTTTTCCAAGTCTTGCACTTCTTTCTGTTTTATTGGCACTTTTCTTGCTGGGTAGACTGGGCTCGTTGGTGGAGGAACAGATTCTCGCAGAAGTGCCATTAAGAATGTGTGGCTTATTAATTCATTGGTACTATTAGATACTTTGATGTATCCAACTCTGTCATGTGTATAATCAAAGTGGAATAGGGTACACATTGCAAAATTGATTATCTCATTTCTGTGTTTGTTCCTTCTTTCTTCAGAAACATCAGTCTTTTTGTAATATTTCTTCTGTTTTCAGCTGTTCGCACTCAGTCATCACTGCCAATTGAATAGTTTAAAACGATGCATGTCATTGACTACTGACCAATTAAAACAAATTGTGATTTTAACTTGCCTTTAAAAACCCAACAAACAATGTTATTGGCTCTCTTTAAAAAAAAACAATTTATTTATCAATGTATTTTCGAAACTGCGATAAAAATGAAAATGTCAAACATAATGACCTACGCCCTTTCAGAAAAATTCAATTGAAATGAATGAATGTGTAAATTTTGTTACTGGTGATGTGTTGATTGTCAAGAAGGGAGTGATTTAAAATATATAATAATGAATTAAAACTTTTAATTCACTAGTAAGGATAAAGTTATTATTTAGGTTATCAAGAACGACAAAATGAAGAACACTTTAGACACCAAAAGTGTAAAGAATAGCTTTATTTAGTCTACGATCTTCAACAGAGGAAATTCTCTTCAAAATATGTGACTGGTTCTCAGTCAATAAATTGGTATTAAATTGTAACAAAACTAATATAATTATTCAATTTAAATCCTGTGCAAATTCAAACTCGCAAATTTCTAGCCCAATAATTAACAATAGATCCCTATTAGAAACAACAACAACCAAATTTCTTGGCTTAAAAATCGATAATGTGTTAAATTGGAAAAATCATATTAAAGAAATTACCCACAAACTAAATTCAGCTTGTTTTGCTATTAGAACTATGCAAAAGATAGTAAATATCAGTATCTTAAAAACAATATACTTTGCATACTTCCACTCGATAATGAGTTTTGGAAGAATATTCTGGGGAAATTCCACAGATAGTAACAATATATTTCTATTACAAAAAAGAGTAATTAGAATAATGGTAGCTGCCAAATCTAGGGAATCGTGTAGGACTATTTTCAAAAAACTACAAATAATGCCCATGGCTTGTCAGTATATCTTTTCATTAATAATCTTCCTCGTATGTAATCGTGAAAACTTTGTAACTAATTCAACAGTTCATAGCATAAATACACGTAAAAAAATGACTTTCATACTCCATCGGCAAGTCTATCGTGCTATCAAAAAGGAGTGCGTTATATGGCAGTAAAAATTTTTAATAGCCTCCCTATCGATATAAAAGATGAAACTCAAAACATTCTTGACCCCACTGTCCGTTTCGAGAAGGATGATCAACAAGCCAATAACGTTAACAATGAAAAGAAGTCTATTTACAACCCATGTAGTCCTCACTTCAGTGAGAGATACAAAATGAATATCAATACATAGGAAGTGAAAGGACTTCTTTTTGGCGCTAGGGGAACTTCATTTAAGTTAACCAAAGCCATTCTCCTTTCTCTTAAATTTTCTAATGAGGACATTAACAAAATTTGTCTAATGGTATTGAGAGATTCATTATCCATTTTACACAATCACTTGTATAATAGTATGTAATTTTTTTCACTTCATTTCATTACTCTTCAATGTATTTTCATCTCATGTTTCTCCGAACTCAAATTGTACTTTATTTTTAAATTTATCATTGTTCCGTATTCTCTCCGCAATCATATTGTATTTTTCATTTAACCTCTGCTTTGTATTCTGGATCCTAGTGGTCAGCCGTAGATTTCGGCCAGATGTCCCAAATTGTGGAATTTGTTGTAGTGCCAAATTAAAGAAGTATCTAATTTCTCACGCCTTCTATTCTGTAGGTGAATTCATGACATTCAATAACGCTTAATGAAATTGATATTAAAACTATGTGTTGTACTAGTAGACTATATTGTAAATCTCATCTGTATATATTTCATCTAGACTGTGACTATAAATTAAGACTTTATAATAGTGTTAAGTTTTTTGACTTGTTCCATATTCTAGCTGTAAAGCAATGTATGAATACCATGGAATGTTAATAAATACTATACAATACAATACAATACGTGAAATCTTGGCGACTTTTGCAAAATTTTTAAGATTTCCTCCAGGCAAACAACATAGGAATTGTTGGAATGATATTAATGTTATGCTCATTTGGATAATTTTCGTACACCCTTTCTCCGGAGGGTGGTGAAGGGTAACACTTAAATTGTTGCGTGACAAGTTGGGCAAGGGGCCGAGTGGACTCGCTGACCAACCGGCCAGACGGGACGGCAGGCCCCCTGACCCTCTCCCCCTCCAGAAATCGGTCGACGGCTTCTGGTTTCTCGGGACACATCCCGTTCAGCGATTCCTGTACCGTCCCACGTGGGAATGATGTACAATGTGATATCAGGACACAAGCAAGAAAAAAAGAATGGATTTATATTCCTTTTAGCCAGATGGGTTCCTGTTCCTGCATTAGAATGACAAGATAAAAACCAAAAAGCTTTTGGTATCCTACAGAAAGGGAATTCGTGTGATTTTTATATATGAATCCCGGCCGAGAAAGGGGTCAAGATATGTGGGCTTAAGCAGAGGTGGGGGATATAACGGATTGAACGTAAAGTTGAATGTCCAGTTCCAGGAACATTAATTTAAGGAAGCATGTAGTCTACAGAAAGTATAAAAAATAGACGAGGGTAGGGGGCATTGAGAGAATAGCAATAAGTTTGGGAATTACACAGGCAAAGACCAGGCAACTTGCTTTCATATAGATTTATCTAAAGTAATGATCCATTCAGATGTGCCTTTGTGTATTCGTACCTGCTGCTTGTTGATCGTTTTAGTGAATTCATTCACCTCCCTCTCCCCAAAATTTTAATTTTGCAAAGAGTAAACTACAACTGTCAGCTTTTGAATTACGTGAAGATGCATTTTGAAACGTAATTACGAGGTAGTTAAATTTTTGGTGAGTATTTTCCCAGGAGCGGAGTCTCACCGTTGAAGATTTAGGAACTACACAATAAAAATACGTTACCCATTTTCAGTTCAATTACAGACATCCGAATATTTTAAACTTTTTTTTATAAACGTTCTGTGTTCACAAAGTCATATACCATGTCCAGTATCTTCGTAATTCATACCTGGAAGTTTCTGATCATTTTAGTGAATTCATCCCCCTTTCTAAAATTTAAATTTCACAGAACGTAAACTACAACCGTCACCTTTTGAGTTCCATTACTCTTTCATCGTTTTGAGTTCCGTTAAGATGCATTCCGAAGAGTAACAATGGGATAGTTAAAGCGTTGTTTCATATTTTCTCAGTTGTTAGGATTCATCGTTAAAGATGTATTACCTACAAAATAAAAATACGTTACTCATTTTCTTCAGTTCAATTACAGACATCCGAATATTTTTAACTTTTTTTATAAAGGCCCTGTGTTCACAAAGTCACATGACCACATCCAATATCTTCGTAATTCATACCTTAAAGTTTCTGATCATTTTAGTGAATTCATCTCCTTCTCTAAAATTTAAATTTCACAGAACGTAAACTACAACCGTCACCTTTTGAGTTCCGTTAAGATGCATTCTGAAGAGTAACAATGGGATAGTTAAAGCGTTGTTTCATATTTTCTCAGATGTTAAGATTCATCGTTAAAGATTTATTACCTACAAAATAAAAATACGTTACTCATTTTCAGTTCAATTACAGACATCCGAAATTTTAAATTCTTTTTTATAAACGTCCTGTGTTAACAAAGTCATATACCATGTCCAGTAGCTTCGTAATAATTCATACCTGAAAGTTTTTGACCATTTCAGTGAATTCATCCCCCTCTCTAAAATTTAAATTTCACAGAACGTAACCTACAACCGTCACCTTTTGAGTTCCGTTAAGATGCATTTTGAAGAGTAACAATGGGATAGTTAAAGCGTTGTTTCATATTTTCTCAGTTGTTAGGATTCATCGTTAAAGATTTATTACCTACAAAATAAAAATACGTTACTCATTTTGTTCAGTTCAATTACAGACATCCGAATATTTTTAACTTTTTTTTATAAATGTCCTGTGTTCATAAAGTCACATACCATGTCCAGCATCTTCATAATTTATACCTGAACGTTTTTAACCATTTCAGTGAATTCATCCAGCTCTCTAAAATTTAAATTTCACAGAACGTAAACTACAACCGTCCTCTTTTGAGTTCCGTTAAGATGAATTCTGAAGAGTAACAATGGGATAGTTAAAGCGTTATTTCATATTTTCTCAGATGTTAAGATTCATCGTTAAAGATTTATTACCTACAAAATAAAAATACGCTACTCATTTTCTTCAGTTCAGTTACAGACATCCGAATATTTTAAACTTTTTTATAAACGTCCTGTGTTCACAAATTCACATGACCATGTCCAAAATCTTCGTAATTCATACCTGGAAGTTTCTGATCATTTCAGTGACTTCATCCCTCTCTCTAAAATTTAAATTCCACAGAACGGAAACTACAACCGTCACCTTTTGAGTTCCATTACTCTTCCATCGTTTTGAATTCCATTAAGATGCATTCTGAAGAGTAACAATGAGATAGTTAAAGCGTTGTTTCATATTTTCTCAGATGTTAAAATTCATCGTTAAAAATTTATTACCTATAAAATAAAAATATGTTACTCATTTTCAGTTCAATTACAGACATCCGAATATTTTAAACTTTTTTTATAAAGGCCCTGTGTTCACAAAGTCACATGACCACATCCAATATCTTCGTAATTCATACCTTAAAGTTTCTGATCATTTTAGTGAATTCATCTTCTTCTCTAAAATTTAAATTTCACAGAACGTAAACTACAACCGTCACCTTTTGAGTTCCGTTAAGATGCATTCTGAAGAGTAACAATGGGATAGTTAAAGCGTTGTTTCATATTTTCTCAGATGTTAAGATTCATCGTTAAAGATTTATTACCTACAAAATAAAAATACGTTACTCATTTTCAGTTCAATTACAGACATCCGAATATTTTTAACTTTCTTTTATAAATGTCCTGTGTTCATAAAGTCACATACCATGTCCAGTATCTTCGTAATTTATACCTGGAAGTTTTTGACCAGTTCAGTGAATTCATCCCGCTCTCTAAAATTTAAATTTCACAGAACGTAAACTACAACCGTCATCTTTTAAGATGCTTTCTAAAGAGTAACAATAAGGTAGTTAAAGTGTAGTTTCATATTTTCTCAGATGTTAAGATTCATCGTTAAAGATTTATTACCTACAAAATAAAAATACGTTAATCATTTTCTTGGATGGACGACTGACTAAGAAGAAACCGTCTACTCAAAAATGCTCTGGAAGGAATGATGAAGGGAAAAAAATTTGGAGCAGAAAGAGATACCAGATGGTAGACAGCATTAAGGTACATGGATCGTATAAGGAAACGAAGAGGAGAGCGTAAATCTTAAAATTCTTAAATCCGATTCAGATGCATGTTCAACTATGTAAGCAAGTTTTAATCCTGGTTCAGTGTAAAAGAAGGCCATACGGCCTTAACTATGCCAGGTTAAATAAGCCATTATTATTATTATTATTATTACTATTATTATTATTATTATAAAACAGGGAAGATTGAAGAATGGTGGGTTTGCAGAGAAGAACCCGCCCTTGGGCACAAAACTATGAATGAATAACTCATTTTCTCTTTCATTCGAACTTCTTGAACGTTAAAAAATTCTTCTTGCATTCAGCGAATCAGAAACCTACCTCCAATATTTTGTGTTCATATCTGCTAGTTGTTGATCATTTTTGTGAATTCATATACTCCCCAAAAATTGAATTTCGCAGACAATAAATCACAACTGTTGTTTTTTGCATTACGGTACGTGAAATTTTAAAACGTAACTAGAAAGTTGGCGTACCAAAATTATTGTTGCATATTTTCTCAGGATCTGAGGCTCATCGTTAAACACTTAATATCTATACCAGGGATCCGCTCCGGATTCAGCCTTTCCCTCCGGACCTCCATGAGACGGGTAAAAAGAAAGGAAGAAAATTACAATAACACTTAAAAACAGTCAAAATGTTTCAGAGATAATATAGACCTGCGACTTACACGTTGCCTAAGTTCTAAATAGTAATATGCGTTACAAGAGCGGTATGTTGACGTTTTCATGGTCGAGGAAAAGATTGAAAAAGCGAAACGTAGTTGAGCTTTTTTAACTTCCGAGAACATGAAAACAAACATACCGCTCATGTATCGTACATTATTTTGTGCGAAGATCGTTTATTACATACCTGAAAGACGAATTTCTAATTAGTTGCAATGAAATCTCTATCTTGGTTTCTGTTTAATGACGGCAACTTCGGAACACCAAAATATCTTTCTTCGACATTGTTGCTATAAAATGTTTTTTGTGTTTACTATACTCCAGCAGGCCGTGATATACGTCTGTCTTTTTTTTTCCTTAGTCTATAAATGCGAACTTAAAACAAACGGTAAGGTTATGTAATGATTTATTTTTTATTTTAATATTTTAACAATATTATTTATATAACATATTGCAGTAATAACATCGGCATATAGGAATCTTGTTGATTTTTTCACGGCTTCCTTAATGTTACTTGTATCAGGAATGCAATAATTTTCGTGGAGTAGTAGACTTTACTTAATTTTTACAAATATTTAAAAACAATAATTAACATTGCAATTTAGGTGAAATTGCAGTGGTAAGTTTCCAATTTATCATTATTACTATGTTAAACGTCTCTAAAAAATAATATGTTAAAAGCCTAAAGCAGTAAAATGAATGTCGCGCTTAAGCGGTAAGAAGAGGGATATTGTTATGTGTGTTACGTTGGGAATACTGAATGTGGTATTTCACACTTACCGCGTATTGGTTCTGTGCGGAAAACAAGCAAATACGTACGATCTCGCACAAAGAATATTTTTGCACTCGTTCTTTTTGTTTTATTTACAGATTTTGTTGTTAGGCCTTGAACGTTAGAATTAACACACAGAAACTTGTTGCTATGCAAACCATTCTTCATAACATAAAACTATACTGAAATAGACTCAGTACACTTATTCTTACTTAGTTACCATTAGAGTATAGTTTGGAAAGGCTTTGAAATAATATTGCTCTAAATTTTCAATGCAGAATTTATTGCATTTGCAATCGTACGCATTATATTCTTCACCTGGCATAATTAGGAACATTAAATCCAGTCGTTTGAGATGGGCAGGGCATGTAGCACGTATGGGTGAATCCAGAAATGCATATAGAGTATCATTTGGGAGGCCAGAGGTAAAAAGACCTTTGGGGATGCCGAAACGTAAATGGGAGGTTAATAGCCTATTAAAATGGATTTGAGGTAGGTGGAATATGATGGTAGGAACTGGATTAAACTTGCTCAGGATAGGGACCGATGGCGGGCTTATGTGAGGTCGGCAATGAACCTCCTGGTTCTCAAAAAGCCATTTGTAAGTAAGTAAGGGAGTGTTAATGTGTGTTAATACATTTTACTATATAATTGTTTGTTGTATTTTGCATTTTATCATGTTTTATTGTATTTATTGTTGACCATGTTTATAGTACTACTGGTTGCTCATGACAAGAATTAATAATAATAATAATAATAATAATAATAATAATAATAATAATAATAATAATAATAATAATAATAATGGTGATGATGATGATGATGATGGTGGTGGTGGTGGTGGTGGTGGTTATACAGGGACATCATTTTATTTTTACTTCAATTTTTATTGTACCTGAGTTTTTGTATGTACTTCACTCCCACCCCTTCTACTAATGAAGTTCAACCTTCCTGTACACAGATCTATGACCGCATATACAGTCATAGTAGCCTTACGGTCATAGTAAACAGTACGTTCCAAAAATATGTTCGCGTTTTCCAGTAACGAAAGAGCTTTCAATATTGAATCATTTTCGCACAGGTACTGTCGTCCATTTGCCTACGTCGTATCCCGGTTTCCCCCACCTGCTTTTATTCGCCAGCTGGTGCATGGGCTGTCTTACCTCTTTTCTCAGAACATTAATTTCTGTTAGGAATTGGACGTCTACGTAATATTATACAACTGTTTAAAACAACTTAAATAAAAGGGCCTCGTTAAGTAATTAACTGTCACGTGATTTCGTCCCTTTCTACGGCGCTGCGATGTAGCCACTTGGACGGACAGCAGATATCATGTCTGAGTAATTTTATCTTTTCGGATCGGGCAGAAGTGAAGATTGAATTTACAGTACGTAAGGTACTCTTTTATAGAATAAGTACAGAATTATTTCAACATGAGTTACTAGTTACAAAGGACAAAACTGGTAATTGGGATTAGGTACAATAGTCTATAGTGCGATAATATGCACATTAGAACTGAAGCCTGTATGGAAATGAACGGCCAGCATTTTCAAAAATGTGTTTAAATATCCATATTATGATTATTTTTCAATTTAACTTCTTTCTCTATATTGTACGCTAATGTGCTGTAGAATGTATAATATACACTGCATAATGAATACGTCCACATGGATAGCTTAGTTCGTGAGTAAAAACACTCATTGTTAATACTATACTGTATTTGATTAAACAAAAACCTAATGAAAATGATCAAACTCAAAAGCGCAATATTTCCTAGTTTACGTAAATGGATGAACTACTTTTCTTCCCTCCTATACCTAGCAAAGTGATTTGTTTGTATATTACGCCAGTATCATCGAACTCCAGTTGTGGAAAGGGGTAGCAAACGGTGTTGATCCAAAGGTATAGCCAGGTTAATATAAAAAATGTTAGTAAAAATAAAATGATGTCCCTGTACAATTTGCGTCTCCACTTGTTGCTGTCATTACGGTTTGGATTCGTTTAGAGAATGTTTAAAGCGGGGTACAGACCTGGTGGCGTATTCCGAGAGAAACAAAGGAAGCTCTGGAAAGTGAAACAGATTTCCCCCTCTGTCCGAGATGCTGGAAAGAATGGCACGTGCTGTGCGCCCACTAAATCATGCGCTGAGGCCACTACCACCTGGGTCAACGGCTGCCCTTAATCTTTTCCTGCAAAAATGAAACAAGGCATTTTGTTACAAAAAGAATTCTGCTTTCACCTTCTGGTTTATGAATGCTTTATGAATTCATTAAGAACAAACCAGTGAACTGAGGAAAGGTAACTTTTCGTTTGCTTGTATGATGCAACATCCGAATATTCAGGTATCAGTGCCAACTCAAATGGTTTCTATTACTATTTTCTATGTAGAATCCCCTAAAGCAGTGGTTTCAAAACTTTTGAGTGTCACTGATCTCTTGAAACTCACATTCATTTTAGGTGCATCCCCAAAATGTTTTCAATAATTAGGGCTGGAAATCATGTTATATTCATTAAACGTTTGCATAATATAGCGAATAAAATATAGCGATTTTTAATTTTAATTTTATCTTTTGAATGTAATTTGAAAATATATAAATATAAAGTTATTTTTTCTTATCCTATCATGTTTTTGCTGTGAAAAAAAGAAACTTTTTTTCTAGATTTACCATAAGGTTACCAGTGAGGTGGTTGATGTATTTGTTGTTAAAAATTATAGATCTACTAGTGAGATTGTTGTTGTCGTCTTAGTTGTGAAAAATTATACTATTCTTTTAGACTCATCATAAGGTTACCAATGAGATGATTAATGTCTTTGTTGTGAAATATTATAATAGTCTTTTAGACTTATCATAAGGTTACCAATGAGATGGTTAATGTCTTTGTTGTGAAAAATTATACTATTCTTTTAGACTTATCATAAGGTTACCAATGAGATGGTTAATGTCTTTGTTGTGAAAAATTATAATAGTCTTTTAGACTTATCATAATGTTACTAATGAGATGGTTAATGTCTTTGTTGTGAAAAATTATAATAGTCTTTTAGACTTATCATAATGTTACTAACGAGATGGTTAATGTCTTTGTTGTAAAAATTATAATAGTCTTTTAGACTTATCATAAGGTTACCAATGAGATGGTTAATGTCTTTGTTGTGAAAAATTATAATAGTCTTCTAGATTTATAATAAGGTTACCGGTGAGATGGTTAATGTCTTTGTTGTGAAAAATTATAATAGTATTTTAGATTTATAATAAGGCTACCAATGAGATGGTTAATGTCTTTGTTGTGAAAAATTATAATAGTCTTTTAGACTTATCATAAGGTTACCAATGAGATGGTTAATGTCTTTGTTGTGAAAAATTATACTATTCTTTTAGACTTATCATAAGGTTACCAATGAGATGGTTAATGTCTTTGTTGTGAAAAATTATAATAGTCTTTTAGACTTACCATAATGTTACTAATGAGATGGTTAATGTCTTTGTTGTGAAAAATTATAATAGTCTTTTAGACTTATCATAAGGTTACCAATGAGATGGTTAATGTCTTTGTTGTGAAAATTTATACTATTCTATTAGACTTGTCATAATGTTACTAATGAGCTGGTTAATGTCTTTGTTGTGAAAAATTATAATAGTCTTTTAGACTTATCATAAGGTTACCAATGAGATGGTTAATGTCTTTGTTGTGAAAAATTATAATATTCTTTTAGATTTATAATAAGGCTACCAATGAGATGGTTAATGTCTTTGTTGTGAAAAATTATAATAGTCTTTTAGACTTATCATAAGGTTACCAATGAGATGGTTAATGTCTTTGTTGTGAAAAATTATAATAGTCTTTTAGACTTATCATAAGGTTACCAATGAGATGGTTAATGTCTTTGTTGTGAAAAATTATAACAGTCTTTTAGACTTATCATAAGGTTACCAATGAGATGGTTAATGTCTTTGTTGTGAAAAATTATAATAGTCTTTTAGACTTATCATAATGTTACTAATGAGATGGTTAATGTCTTTGTTGTGAAAAATTATAATAGTCTTTTAGACTTATCATAAGGTTACCAATGAGATGGTTAATGTCTTTGTTGTGAAAAATTATAATATTCTTTTAGATTTATAATAAGGCTACCAATGAGATGGTTAATGTCTTTGTTGTGAAAAATTATAATAGTCTTTTAGACTTATCATAAGGTTACCAATGAGATGGTTAATGTCTTTGTTGTGAAAAATTATAATAGTCTTTTAGACTTATCATAAGGTTACCAATGAGATGGTTAATGTTTTTGTTGTGAAAAATTATAATAGTCTTTTAGACTTATCATAATGTTACTAATGAGATGGTTAATGTCTTTGTTGTGAAAAATTATAATAGTCTTTTAGACTTATCATAAGGTTACCAATGAGATGGTTAATGTCTTTGTTGTGAAAATTTATACTATTCTATTAGACTTATCATAATGTTACTAATGAGCTGGTTAATGTCTTTGTTGTGAAAAATTATAATAGTCTTTCAGACTTATCATAAGGTTACCAATGAGATGGTTAATGTCTTTGTTGTGAAAAATTATAATAGTCTTTTAGATTTATAATAAGGTTACCAATGAGATGGTTAATGTCTTTGTTGTGAAAAATTATAATAGTCTTTTAGATTTATAATAAGGCTACCAATGAGATGGTTAATGTCTTTGTTGTGAAAAATTATAATAGTCTTTTAGACTTATCATAAGGTTACCAATGAGATGGTTAATGTCTTTGTTGTGAAAAATTATAATAGTCTTTTAGACTTATCATAAGGTTACCAATGAGATGGTTAATGTCTTTGTTGTGAAAAATTACAATAGTCTTTTAGACTTATCATAAGGTTACCGATGAGATGGTTAATGTCTTTGTTGTGAAAAATTATAATAGTCTTTTAGACTTATCATAAGGTTACCATTGAGATGGTTAATGTCTTTGTTGTGAAAAATTATAATAGTCTTTTAGATTTATAATAAGGTTACCGGTGAGGTTGTTGATGTCTCTGTTGTAAAAAAAAAATATACTAATCTTAGGCACTTATCACATTGTTACCAATGAGATTGTTGATGTCTGGGTTTTTTAAATTATAGGCCTACTAATCTTATACACTCATCATATGGTTACCAGTGAGATTGTTGATGTCTTTGTTGTAAAACAATTATACTAATCTTATACACTTATCATATGATTACCAGTGAGATTGTTGATGTCTTTTTTGTGAAAAATTATACTAATCTTATACACTTATCGCATGGTTACCAATGAGATTGTTGATGTCTGGGTTTTTAAAAATTATAGGCCTACTAATCTTATACACTCATCATATGATTACCAGTGAGATTGTTGATGTCTTTGTTGTAAAACAATTATACAAATCTTATACACTTATCATATGATTACCAGTGAGATTGTTGATGTCTTTGTTGTGAAAAATTATACTAATTTTATGCACTTATCACATGGTTACCAATGAGATTGTTGATGTCTGGGTTTTTTAAAATTATAGGCCTACTAATCTTATACACTAATCATATGGTTACCACTGGGATTGTTGATATCTTTGTTGTGAAAAATTATACTAATCTTATACACTTATCATATGGTTACCAGTGAGATTGTTGATGTTTTTGTTGTAAAAAAATATACTAATCTTATACACTTATCATATGATTACCAGTGGGATTGTTGATATCTTTGTTGTGAAAAATTATACTAATATTATACACTTATCATATGGTTACCAGTGAGATTGTTGATGTCTTTGTTATGAAAAATTATACTAGTTTTTTGGACTTACCATAAAGGATCAGTGTGATGGTTGATATTTGCTATGCGATGTCTACCTCAACGTTAAGTTAGTTTACTTCTATATTTGTTTTTTCAAAAAGGGCAGAGCAGAAAATGTACTTTCACACAAATATGCTGATGCAAATGGCATTTTACTGTACTGCAATTCGGGAAACGTCGGAATATATGGGTGGTGCATGCAACCAAGATTGCAACAGGAACGTTGAAAGGTAATACGATATTTAAGCTCCAATCAGAAGATAATTCTAACAATCTCTTATTTTTTACGCAAAATCTATTATTTGTCACCAAGAGGAGATTTTACGGTTTTTTTTTTTTCATTGCAGAAAGGATAATATTCCCTTTATTTTAATGTCAAAATGAATGAATTTTTTTTTGTACTTCCAAAGATATAGGAAGAAAATTCATCGTCATAGGTGCTCAGCACACAAATGGCCCAACCCACAAAATTTACATATTGAGTTTATAGCTTTCAAGAACTCGTCATATTGTTCTCTTCAAAGTGTAAATCGGCCTAATCATCATTCCCAGTTTTTGCATGAAATTTGAGCAAAAGTTTTGTTTGTGTATCGCATTTCATGCACTGTTACAAGGAAGTAAAATGGAGAAATAATTTTGTGAGTTGGGCCATTTGTGCGCTGAGCGCCTCATATGTTTGTAGAATGTCACTGAGAGTGGGAATTGAATCGAACTCTCGATTGATAACTCAGAACACAAGTTTAATGTCTTTATCGTTGCTTCAATTTTAACCTGAATGGTAATCACATAGTTGGATACAAAAGATTAGAATTTAAAGAATAAAAATATAGCCTAAAATAGGTAGTATTAAAGATGTTATTAATTTTTTTTTACAGAATAACATCTGTAACGTTAACAATTAATTTTTGAGGAAAAAAATCCGCCCCGGCGCCGGGGATCGAATCCTGATCTTTGGTCCTAGGTACCAAGCGCTCTGACCACTGAGCTACGATGAATTCAATTCACAGCACCGGACCGAACCATCCCCTTTCAATGCTTCCCTTTGTGGCCTGACTCCAAATTAGGCATATACGTTGACTCAGTTGAGTGCGCCCCTTGTATAATGGCATAAAACGTCAACGTATATGCCTAACTTGAAGTCAGGCCACAAAGGGAAACATTGAAGGGGGATGGTTCGGTCCGGCGCTGTGGATTGAATTTGACTTAGCTCAGTGGTCAGAGCGCTGGTACGTAGAATCCTAGATCATATATGTAACAGATAACTCTTCGCTACGTTAAAATCGGCAGCACTTTGAAGAGAACAACCGCCAGGATCGCCACCCGTCCGCCGTAAACGAACACGAGATGGCAGCACAGTCGCCAATGTAATTCAACTGGGTATCATGACGTGACTCCTTATGTAACAACTAGATGGCAGCGCAGTAAACCTGACTGTAGGGCTCTGAGTTCTGCAGTCACAACTGGCCTACGTCTATGTTCATGATACAACGGAGTGGGCTATGGAAATTCAGCTCTCCTTGGCAACGGTTTTGTTGTGAATTGTTTTGTATCTTTTCTGACGAGAAATAAAAACTGTTCTTGAGTTTCATTTACTCAGTATATTGTATTCTAGCTACATGACAAAAGTTGTTAACCTCAAAGCCTATAACCCCGACATATCTGTTACATATATGATCTAGGGTAGAACCAAGGACCCGGGTATGATCCCCGGCGCCGGGGCGGGTTTATCTCCTCAAATATCAATTAAAATAGGTAGGCCTACGTAAGGCGTGCAAACCATGATAAGTCTGTTAGGCAAACTCATAAATTCTTTATACTCATTGTATTCATTTGGTCATTTAGCGGAAGTTTTGGCTACGTGTTCTCCTCCTTTGTCACCTGCATAGAATTCAGCTTCTTACATGACTTTATCTATATACCGGTGAATGGGTCAGTACTTTATACAGGTGTCAATTTAAAATCTGTTTCCTGTAGAGGCAGTCTGTTGTTCAGAAGCTCAGCTTGATAATTACAAACTTTTCATCCCAGTCACTAATATTTTACAACACTTTCATGTGACATCGAGTAAGAGTCGGCGGTCCAGAAGGACCCGCATGTTCTACAACAATTTGAGTTCAAAATTAATAACACTTCCACGTCTCACAGTGAGTGGCTTCTAATTTTAGTTCCTCATTACAAAAACTTGTCCTCCGCTATGACATGAGGTACTATTTGCAACCACAAATCAAGCAGTTCTAAGTTTGTTTCCCGGCATGGAAGTGAAGTTTTCCTCTAATAGGGACTGCATTTATTCTTTGTCTTGTTCTTTGTGGCTGTGAAATTGACGAAAGGGCCCAATTCTTGAGATATTGATCATTAATTTTTAGATCGCGTTCAACAAAAACAAAATATATCTTGTGGTAAAGTGAGATTGACATCAGCTGTTAGTGACAATAAAACGCGTTGCCAGGGACAACTGTTCATTGCATCCTAAGCATGGTTTAAGCTACAAAATAAATGAAGACTTCGGAGGTAGATAACCCACATTTACAAATTCCATACATTTTAATTTTTACTGCAAAAACAAGAGGATTGTCATATTTTTCAAGCAGCATAATCCAATCATTTTTAACATATTTACATAATTATTTAACCAAATCTAAGATAATGTGGCTTACAGGCTGTTAAAAACCAGAAAACTGTCAATCTCAATTTTGAGGGTTATCAGCATTTACCCCCGAAGTCTTCAAATAATTGTCGCAAATATTCACAAATTAAAAATGATATTTGTGCAAATTACGAAATTCATGTGCAATATTACAGGCTAAATAATTATACAGAGAGATAAAATTAATAAAGTATGCAGAAACAAAAAGTTATATAATTTGTTTCTTGGAGTTGTATTACTTTCAATCCAACTTACCACACTCTAGATCAGTGATGTCAACTGATGCCCATAGGAGCAATCGCGCGCTTTAGAGCCCAGGAGAGCCTGAGCGCTTTACAGCGGAAAGGAAAGAGACAGACGAAAGAAGTAGTATATGCCGCTTGGTCGAGCTATATACAGGGATGGCCAGCACTGATTCAATGGATAAAGGGAAGAGAACTTATTAAAACTGTATCCATGTTAATTTTTAGATTTGTCTGAGAAGTATAAGTGCATTATAAGAATGTAAGTTTTAATTTTAATGCTCATTTTTCACAAGTTTGCTTTTTAATTCAAAAGGAATATTGTCTCAACTTTTTACAGAAAACTGAAATTTTCAGATATGTTTCTTTAGTAGCCTTATAGGTACTAAAACAATGTTTCTGTAAATCTAATATATCGTAAATAAGTATTACTGAAGATTGTATATTAAAATGTTTGAAAATATTGGCATGGAAAATGTTTGTAAGGAAATGAATTAACAAAGCAAATACTCTTACATCACAAACAAAAGATATGTGCCTATGTGTTGGTAAAACGTCAGCTCTATAGCTTCAGCAGAGTTCGAGATAATTTAATATTCTGATAACAGAAAGTTGCGCACCAATATCACCTAAAAGCATAATGCGATAAGAGATTTATTATGTAATATTTGTTACAGCTAAAACATATACCTAGGCAACTTTGCCTTGTACTATAATATTGTTTTGATTACTTTTATAAGACTAAAGATACCATCAATATCAATTTCAACTTATCATGTCATATTCAGTGTCTTTCTTTGGGATAACACTTTCTTTATGAATGATGTGTTTAATTCACTTAGTACAGTATAGTTGTAGTTATTATGGAATTTGTGTGAATATTCCTTCTTTTACTCTTTATTATGTTATTAACGTTTAAAACACAACTGCAATATTAGGCTAAGAAATAGGTGTTAGTACTTTTGTTTTACAGACAATATAGAAAATAACAAACAGAAAGAAGCCATATAAAAATAACGACATAAAATTTCACGTTCCGTTTGAAGTTTGTGCACCACTGTTTTCTTAATCCAACAGGCTGCTTATTCCTCGTAGCATACCTAGCGCTTAATGCCCGCGCACGACGTCAAGGTCAGAAAAATGCGCTTGCTTTGACATCACTGCTCTAGATTATACTTATTTAAGTAAATCATTAGACGTATGTAGGTATGTTTAGAATCAATTTGTCCTGAATTTACATCACATTAAAATACGTTATTTTATGGGTATTCTAAACATTGAAATTCTTTACTAGTAGGCCCTTCAAGATTTATTGTTAGCAGAGTGCTAACTCCTTTTACTGAAAGGCGGTTTCTAATTTAAGTTTTTAGCAAGATTCATGCAACTAAATCTTTGCTCACAATTTACAGCAGGCCTATGCGATGAAATTTTATAAATCAATTAGGAAAAATATTGTTCATTTAACTTACATGAACTGCACCAACACTTTGAAATCCATTCCCGAACATCTATTGCTCAATATCTTTTTGAACATTGTCAATTCCAATAGTATTTCACTTAAATTCAGATTCTCCAGAACTGATTAGTTCATACACATCTCAAATTGTATGTTCCTCATTACCATCTTCGTCTCTGAAAATGGTTATCGCATTTTTGCACATTTACATTGAAAGTTTGTTGCATTTTTAGAAGTCGAATAGCAAAATGCGACAAATGCGATTGTGGCTTAAGCCCTGATTTTAAGCTCACACATACGTCTGCTGCGTCTGTGGCTCATGCTAGAGCATGATGGTTTTCTATCCACGCGATTCGTGTTCGATCCCCGGTCAGGTTTCTATGAGAGGAACTGCCCATTTAGGAGCGGTACATTTAGACAAAATTAATAACTTCTGCTATATAATATATTTTTATGCAACTTTGTATAACAATTGGCTACAGACAGTATACAGATTTAATAAGAGTTTGCACACTGTAACTCCTGTACAAAGTTTCATAAAAATCTGTTATGTAGGAGAGAAGTTAATTTTGTGTAAATGCACCCCCCTTATAAAGTCGTAGTTCCTCTTATGGAAGTGTAAATATAGTTTGTAGTACACAACAAATATATGCTACCTGTAACTACTGTACAATGTTTAATAAAAATCTGTTAGGAGAGAAGTTACTAATTTTGTCTAAAATCATTCCCTATAAAGTGGTAATTTTTCTTACATAGACGTAATCATAGTTTGTACACAAAAAATATCTGCTTCCTATAACGTCTGTGTAGAGTTTCATAACAATCCATTAGAATACAAAGAAGTTATTAATTTTGTCCAGCTAACTTCGCGTTTTTGCACACTGTCAACCAGTGGGATTTTAAAATTTCCTGTCACTTTATATATATATATATATATATATATATATATATATATATATATACAGTATATATATAATTTGAAGTGGTAATGGAAATTACGGGAAAACGGCTGAACGGATTTTAATGAATGACCCGTCATTTTGAAGCTTGGCATCCAAGAATTTTAAGAAAAATAGCAACTTTCAGTGAAGCGTCAGTTTTCCTACATAAATTTCCTATTTTCCAAAATCCATCTTTCGTCACTTTTGAGAACTATTTGCAGTTTAGAATAAAACAAAAAACACACTATAATAAACAATAGGCTATTACACTAAGGCCATGGCCTACAGGATTGCTGACATATTTATAGTTCAAATTCAATTGGTTATTAAAAACTTCAACACTTACTAAAAATAATTTACAGATTTGATTCTGCGGTGTGTAATTTTCTGAGTACAGTTGTGTATTGGATATTAAAATCTACAAAACTTGAGGTGGTTTGATGACATTATTACCATTAGAAATGAAATATTATTGTAGTTAATGCATGATGTGACTATTTCTTATTATTAATGCTATATTGATGATATGGAAGTGAAACGTTTTGGGGTTATATAAGTAGATGTAGAAAATATCTTAAATTATATCTTCATTTCTATAATTTATTGAGTGGCGGCTATTATATATATATATATATATATATATATATATATATATATATATATATATTGTTATTAAAATCAAATATTTTTAAATAGTTATTAATCAAGTGGGGTTGGTCTTTTTCATATACTCAATGGCGGTGTGGTGTAGATATTTATACGCGTCATTCTCTTCAGTATTGGCTCGAGAGAGCGCTAAAATTACAGTTCCTAAGTAAAGACCAAAAGGTATTACTTACTGATAAAATAAGAGGCCTAAAATTTTGTAGTCTCCTGATTATTTCAGCAAGATCTCTTAGCAGGATAAAATGATTTTACCCTCTACATTTCAAGCTCTACATGCAGGAGCTATACAAAAAATGCTATTGTTCGAAAGCATAGCAAACCTGATTTCTTTAACTTTCACCTACAATCCACAATGACCAGAGATAGCTATTGCTTTACTCCCACATGAAAAACCCACAGATCGTCCTGACGTTGTTACTTGCGTTTTCGCATGGAAACTCAAAAAACTGAAGTTGAATAGGTTGAAGAAATAGAAATATGCGTTACAAGAGCGGCATGTTGAAATTTTCATGTTCGAGGAAAAGTTTGAAAAAGCGAAACGTAGTTGAGCTTTTTTAATTTCCGAGAATTGAAAGAAAACATACCGCTCGTGTATCGTACATTATTTTGTGCGAAGATCGTTTATTACATACCTGAAAGACGAATTTCTAATTAGTTGCAATGAAATCTCCATCTTGGTTTCTGTTCAATGACGGCAAATTTGCAAAACAAAAATATCTATCTTCAACATTGTTGCTTTAAAATGTTTTCTGTGTTTACTATACTGCAGCAAGCCGTGATATACGTCAGTCTTTTTTTCCCCCCAGTCCATAAATGCGAACTTAAAACAAACGGTAAGGTTATGTAATGATTTATTTTTCATTTTAATATTTTAACTATATTATTTATATAACATATTGCAGTAATAACATCGGCATCTGGAATCTTGTTGATTTTTTCACGGCATTCTTAATGTTACTTGAATCACGAATTCAGTAACTTTAGTGGAGTTGTAGAGTTTACTTAATTTTTTCAAATATTTAAAAACAATAATTAACAGTGCAATTTAGGTGAAATTGCAGTGGTAAGTTTCCAATTTATAATTATTACTATATTGAACGTCTCTAAAAATAATATGTTAGAAGTCTAAAGCAGTAAAGTCAATATGTCACTTAAGCGGTAAGAAGAGGGAAATTGTTATGTGTGTTTGGTTGGGAATACTGAATCTGGAATTTTAGACTTACCGCGGATTGGTTTTGTGCGGAAACCATGCAAATACGCACGATCTCGCACAAAAGTATTTGGCATAAACAAAAACCATTCAGAGGGAATATATTTCATCATTATGGAAACAAATAACTTTTGTGCGAGATCGTGCGTATTTGCTTGTTTTCCGCACAGAACCAATACGCGGTAAGTGTGAAATACCACATTCAGTATTCCCAACGTAACACACATAACAATTTCCCTCTTCTTACCGCTTAAGCGCGACATTCATTTTACTGCTTTAGGCTTTTAACATATTATTTTTAGAGACGTTTAACATAGTAATAATTATAAATTGGAAACTTACCACTGCAATTTCACCTAAATTGCAATTTTAATTATTGTTTTTAAATATTTGCAAAAATTAAGTAAAATCTACTACTCCACGAAACTTATTGCATTCCTGATACAAGTAACATTAAGGAAGCCGTGAAAAAAGCAACGAGATTCCAGATGCCGATGTTATTACTGCAATATGTTATATAAATAATATTGTTAAAATATTAAAATGAAAAATAAATAATTACATAACCTTACCGTTTGTTTTAAGTTCGCATTTATAGACTGGGGGGAAAAAAAGACAGACGTATATCACGGCCTGCTGGAGTATAGTAAACACAGAAAACATTTTACAGCAACAATGTTAAAGAAAGATATTTTTGTGTTCCGAAGTTGGCGTCATTAAACAGAAACCAAGATGGAGATTTCATTGCAACTAATTAGAAATTCGTCTTTCAGGTATGTAATAAACGATCTTCGCACAAAATAATGTACAATACACGAGCGGTATGTTTGTTTTCATGTTCTCGGAAATTAAAAAAGCTCAACTACGTTTCGCTTTTTCAATCTTTTCCTCGACCATGAAAACGTCAACATACCGCTCTTGTAACGTGTATTACTATTCTTTGTGCGTGTTTTGTGAATAATAGCTGAATATAAGAAACTCTGAACAATAATCTTATTCGCTACAGCTTAGAGAATGGGTATTTGTGAACTGCCTCAGATGGAGATTTAACTCGTGCTGACCCCGAAAATAAGAGAGAATTCTCTTATGTAAGCTATAATATGTGAGGGGAACAGACTTTTCATAGAGCTGAGAAACAGTATTCGTAAGCTGGATGGTACTGAGTTGGATTCGTCTTATTCCAAATACAAGGCGTTGAGACATAAATACCCAGACGGTACTTATTATCCCGAGGCATCACCACGTAACGAGCACCTATGTCCAGCAGATAAAGCGACTCGTATAAATTTAATGCCCGTTGGTCGATCATTTGCATTTATTATCACATTATCTTTATTTACGTAAGCCGTTACATCAACCGTAGAGGAGAAGGCATCTTCTAATGGGAATTACATGTTTATTTATATTGCTCTCTTACAGATCTGACATTGAACTTGGATTATGAGTTCACACTCTCGCTGAGGCACTTAATGAGCGCGTGCCGACACTTAGCGTCCTATTTAGTGTTAAGTGTTTTCACAACTTACCTCCGTGCAGTTGAGTATTGTACAATAACACTTCTCGACGAGGTATTAGTTGTCAGTCATATTAAATACCTACGATAAAACTTGCCCAAGTTGGAATCGCAAGGCACCCAATTTATTTTCCAAATTTTCACAAGTTTTCGCATAATAGAAAATTATGCTCCGTGCAGTCGAGTATTGTACAATAACACACTTCTCGACAAGGTATTAATTGTCAGTCATATTAAATACCTACGATAAAACTTGCCCAAGTTGGAATCGCAAGGCACCCAATTTATTTTCCAAATTTTCACAAGTTTTCGCATAATAGAAAATTACGCTCCGTACAGTCGAGTATTGTACAATAACACACTTCTCGACAAGGTATTAATTGTCAGTCATATTAAATACCTACGATAAAACTTACCCAAGTCGGAATCGCTATGCTCCCAATTTATTTTCCAAAATTGCACAAGTTTTCGCATAATAGAAAATTACGCTCCGTGCAGTCGAGTATTGTACAATAACACACTTCTCGATAAGGTATTAATTGTCAGTCATATTAAATACCTACGATAAAACTTGCCCAAGTCGGAATCGCAAGGCACCCAATTTATTTTCCAAATTTTCACAAGTTTTCGCATAATAGAAAATTACGCTCCGTGCAGTCGAGTATTGTACAATAACACACTTCTCGACAAGGTATTAATTGTCAGTCATATTAAATACCTACGATAAAACTTACCCAAGTCGGAATCGCTATGCTCCCAATTTATTTTCCAAAATTGCACAAGTTTTCGCATAATAGAAAATTACGCTCCGTGCAGTCGAGTATTGTACAATAACACACTTCTCGACAAGGTATTAATTGTCAGTCATATTAAATACCTACGATAAAACTTGCCCAAGTCGGAATCGCAAGGCACCCAAATTATTTTCCAAATTTTCACAAGTTTTCGCATAAAAGAAAATTACGCTCCGTGCAGTCGAGTATTGTACAATAACACACTTCTCGACAAGGTATTAATTGTCAGTCATATTAAATACCTACGATAAAACTTGCCCAAGTCGGAATCGCAAGGCACCCAATTTATTTTCCAAATTTTCACAAGTTTTTGCATAATAGAAAATTACGCTCCGTGCAGTCGAGTATTGTACAATAACACACTTCTCGACAAGGTATTAATTGTCAGTCATATTAAATACCTACGATAAAACTTACCAAAGTCGGAATCGCAAGGCACCCAATTTATTTTCCAAATTTTCACAAGTTTTCGCATAATAGAAAATTACGCTCCGTGCAGTCGAGTATTGTACAATAACACACTTCTCGACAAGGTATTAATTGTCAGTCATATTAAATACCTACGATAAAACTTACCCAAGTCGGAATCGCAAGGCGCCCAATTTATTTTCCGAAATTGCACAAGTTTTCGCATAATAGGAAATTACACTTTAAAAATATTTAAGCGCGACATTAATTTTACTGCTTTAGGCTTTTAACGTTTTATTTTTAGAGACGTTTAACATAGTAATAATTATAAATTGGAAACTTACATATTTAAATATTAAAGGTGTCTGAGGCGGTAATGTTCGAGACTTGCATTCGGAAGATCCCGTGTTCAAACCCCTTGGCCGGCTAATATGACTGGAATTTTTCATGGTTTTCCTCAGTCAAAAAGAAAAATTCCGGATTGGAAATTTATATATCATCATTCATTGCCACTTTAATCACAAATATCATAAACATTAAAAGAAACTATAAATCAGGTACATGAATACAAGCCTCAGGCGTCCTCAACCTGGCGCTCGCGAGTACCGTGGTGCTCTTTTAATGACATTTGGTGCTGTCGACATGCGAGTAAAAAAGTGCTCGCGAGCACAAACACTCCTGAGGTTTCTTTTAAATTCAAACTTTGTTCTACGAGCCGTATCAAATATTGTTGCTATCCGTCCATTATAATAATATTAATGTATAATATAATAATAATTACTCACTTACTGGCTTTTAAGGAACCCGGAGGTTCATTGCCGCCCTCACATAACCCCGCCATTGGTCCCTATCCTGAGCAAGATTAATCCAGTCTCTACCATCATATCCCACATCCCTCAAATCCAGTTTTATATTATCTTCCCATCTACGTCTCGGCCTCCCCAAAGATCTTTTTCCCTCCGATCTCCCAACTAACACTCTATATGCATTTCTGGATTCGCCCATACGTGCTACATGCCCTGCCCATCTTAAACGTCTGGATTTAATGTTCCTAATTATGTCAGGTGAAGAATACAAGGCGTGCAGTTCTGTGTTGTGTAACTTTCTCCATTCTCCTGTAACTTCATCCCTCTTAGCCCTAAATATTTTCCTAAGCACCTTATTCTCAAACACCCTTAACCTATGTTCCTCTCTCAAAGTTAGAGTCAAAGTTTCACAACCATAGAGAACAACCGGTAATATAACTGTTTTATAAATTCTAAATTTCAGATTTTTTGACAGCAGACTGGATGATAAAAACTTCTCAACCGAATAATAACAGGCGTTTCGCATATTTATTCTGTGTTTAATTTCCTCCCGAGTATCATTTATATTTGTTACTGTTGTTCCCAGATAATATAATATAATATTTATATAATAATATTATAATGAAATACGAAAAGACATTATCTTAGAGGCCTGATAGGCCTTCTCGTATTTCATGGTATATAACTCTTCTCAATTCAATGTGGACTTAAGGGGTTAGGTACAGCTTACAGCAGTAAAATTTTTGGAAATATTCCACTTTTTTTCTCCATTAGATACTGTATTTTGTACAATAATGGAAATTGGTATATGTAAAACACTGTCCTTCTGCTATATGAAAAAAAAAATAAATATTTTTACGATTAAAAATATATATATTTTTTTCAAAATTAAAAATGATGGCAATTTACTGTGCAGTGATGAAGCGTTTCCCTCATAACTCATAAACTTGTTAACTTTTTCATGTTCTCTCTCTTTTATTTTATTTCTGAAACTCGAGTTTACAGTATCATGCTCTTTCAACTATATCCCTTAATAAATAATTTTTTTTTATTTTGTGTTAGAAGAAAATACTGATATTTGACCATTTTTTTAAAGAAATTATTTTTATCAGGCAATCTATCAAAGATAGAGAAGTGATCTTGCATCATATTGCAGATATGACGTGCATAAATACACACAACAAATTTAATCACAGAATGTTGGATAGTTTTTTAGTTATGTGGGAAGTGCTTCATCACTGCACAGTGAACTGAATTTTGAAAAAAAAAAAATGTAAATAATTTTTTTAAATCTAAAAAATATTTTTTTCATATAGCAGAAGGACAGGTTTTAATGATAATGATGATGATGATGATGATGATAATAATAATAATAATAATAATAATAATCACCATCATCATAATCATCATCATCGTCACCATCTCATCGGTAATAGCCAGTATAGTTTATAAAGTAATGTTGTTTAATTAACAATTAAAATTAACAGTTTATGACTGAATTCATACAAATTGTTTCATCTGAATTCTTTAGAAATGATTTAGAATATCCTGTTTTCTTTGAAGATTTACGATACCAGATTATAACGAGTAGGATAATACAAACAGGTTCCGTTGTTATTGAGGGTAATATAGACGTGTGCCACTTATTCTCTGAAGTCGCCGAGATTTCTTATCTCTACATGAGGCTGTGTTCTTACAGAAGACGGCTTGACCGTTAAAACGTACTTCATGAACTCTGCATTTTTTCATATAAATTTATAAGCTGCCATCATGATTGCAAACATTGTTTTGTTTCTTTCTCAGTCAGCTTGCTTGCCTCTAATTCTTATCCCACCACACACAAAGACTTAGAATTGCATGGATATCTAACTGTTGATACTTCAAGAATGAGTCATCCCACACTGGATCCTCTCGTTCAATACAACCACAAAGTTGTCTCTTTTTAAATTCGTTTTACTTTCCGTAAATAATTTAAAAATACGAAACGAAGATACTTTAAAGAGAAAGCCTTAACTTATAGTAATAATAATAATAATAATAATAATAATAATAATAATAATAATAGTAATAATAATAGTAATTATTGTTATTACACGGACAGGAGAACGCGAATTCGATTATGCGCACTGTTCAAAACATACAGAGGTGAGCCTGCCTGAAGAGAAATAAAAAATAGGTTGCAGCCGCCAAATTACTCTTCAAGGAACGACCACTCATATAAATTGAGGGAAAGAAGGCAGAGGACGGACACTGGAAAGTTTTCTTTTCTCAATCGTACTATCAGGGACTGGAATGCTTTACCTGCAGACTTACTGAAGGCTTTACTAACAACCAAAAATGTATTTAAAAATAGGCTTAAGGACCTTACTAATAGACGGTAATTATACACAGTATTTAAAGGGAGTAAATGATATGTTGTTATTGAAGTGTTGTATCAGTGAAGAATTATGTTGTGTCAGTGAAGTGTGTTGTATCAGTGAAGAAGTATGTCGTGTCAGTGAAGTGTGCTGTGTAAGTGAAACGTGTTCCTGTCAGTGAAGCATAGTTTATAGTGGCAGTGCATAGTATTTGAACAGTGAAATGTTTTTGAAGTGTTATTGAAATCAGGATAGAATCAGTGAAATGTGTCGTAGTTCCATTGCAGTGAGTGAGTTGACAGCGAAATGAGTGTAATTTGAAAGGTACTTGTGCAGATATGAACATATCATACTCGTGGGTTTTAGTTCGATCCTAGTTTTAAGATACAAATTAGATTTATTTCAAATGTTATTTTAAGTGATCGTTTCATTTAATTTAGTATATTCCCTGTTATTATTATTATTATTATTATTATTATTATTATTATTATTATTATTAATTATTGTTAGTATTAATTATTAGTATTATTATTATTAATTGTGTTTTTAATTAATAAGTTTATTATTGTCATTATTGAGTATAATTAGTTACCACTGCCACCGGGTATATACCCACTGCAGTGTGAATAAATACATACATACATACATACATACATACATACATACATACATACATACATACATACATACATAATTATGTTCTTGTATGCTGATCATAATAGTAACAACAATAACAGTTTCATATAGCCCTAAAAGTGGCTAAAAGATGCTTCTTTTTAAGAATAAAGGAAAGCACTGTTTGATTATGAATCATACCAGATCCATCTACCTAGAAAGCCGGAGCCTTGGATCGGCAACACTGTAAATAACTTACAAGCGGAGGTCTAAAATACAAACGCATGTGTTTGTGTTTATGTCGAGTTTCAATGTAAATGGCTAAATGAATGTTATAGGCTAACATAAGTGTGTGTCGATGAAATTATGTTCGCGGCCGTAAAAAAAAGTTAAATATTATTAGCCTATAAACTAAGCGCGTATTGGCGATAAAAACAAGACAATAAATACAAATGAAATAGCTGTAGTCTTTGGAAATTTTTACAGTTAATGATTGCAAAGTGATTGATAATTCTTTTAGCCTAGATATTATGGGTTGCTGCAAAAGTTCGTAGGGTTTTTTCGTTGCTATGGTAGCTGTGTCACTATAGTACCATAGTCTAGTATATACAGTCACGAAGTTAGAGTTGTTGAGGGTACTAGAACAATAGACTGTGCCCGTATTATTTCGCATTGTCTGTGATGAGGAGATAGTAGCGATCCTAGTGGTTAGCAACTATCTATGGATGCATATTCCCTACGTATTGAGCTTCGTGACTGTATATACTAGACTGTGATAGTACTATAAAATGAATGAAAGTAAAGAAAAACGCTACGAAATTATGTTCCAATCTAATAAATATTTTATAGACTACATTTTTATAGTTTACTTGTGATTTGCGGTCTACCAGGAATGTTATTCGAACCAAGTTGTGGAATTTCGCCTGCTATAGCCTATGTATGAATAAAGTTACTCAGTGGATTTTCATTGTAAACACCTATTTTGCGTTACCACCAGAAATGTTGCAGTTTCGTTCAAGACTCATAATGCCTGCTATACAGGGTGTTTAAAAAATACGGGGCATAATTTCAGGTATGTATTTCCCACATGTAGACAATCAAAAAAGTTCATTACAACATGTGTCCGGAAATGCTTTATTTCCGAGTTATGGCCTTCACAACATTGAAATTCACCGGAACGTTTTTCTTTCCGCAGGTCGTTGCCGTCAAAGGAGACATTAAGAGGGCACTCTGACAGTTCATTCCGAGGCGAAGGTTACATTCAGTGTTGTGTAGGCGTTAGACTGTGCGACATGTATTCAAATCAAGAGCTGGCAGAGATACACTTCATGTACGGTGAGGCGGACGGCAATGCTGCGCTGGCTCGTCGTTTGTACCAGGAGAGGTACCCACAGCGACAATGTCCAGACCGGAAGACATTTGTACATCTCCATTACCGTCTGTGCGAGTATGGAAAATTTAACTCTCTTGGTTTGGGAAGGGGACGACCAAAATCTACAACTCCAGAAGTACAGGAGGAGATTCTGGAGGCTGTGAACATGACTCCTTCTATCAGCACACGAAGGGTAGCGTTGCAAGTCAATGTTCCTCATACGACTGTCTGGAGACTGTTGAAAGAGTATCATCAATTGTATCCTTATCATTTGCAACGTGTACAGGCCCTGTCACCAGCAGATTACCCTGCAGGAGTTAGGTTCTGTCAATGACACATCGATGTGAGGTCTGTATTCAAGCAGGAGGTGGACATTTTGAACATCTTCTGTAATGACAACGACCTGCGGAAAGAAAAACGTTCCGGTGAATTTCAATGTTGTGAAGGCCATAACTCGGAAATGAAGCATTTCCGGACATATGTTGTAATGAACTATTTTGATTGTCTACATGTGGGAAATACATACCTGAAATTATGCCCCGTATTTTTTAAACACTCTGTATATCAGCACCGTCTATGATTATTTCGTTTTCAGAGTTTGTTTACTATTATTTTTTGTAATTAGTTGTAAACATGTTTCTTTTCACTTAGTATTTACAAGATTTAAAATTCACTGTGTTTAAAGGTATGTTTCTGCATTTTATCATGGATCTTCATGCTTGTCCTAAGTGTATTTACACCCTCGTACTTTATTAAATGTGGATAATTTTCTGTGTTTATATTTATATATTTTTGCATAGTTTAAATTCTTAACTTGTTTTCTGTAGTTATATTTATTTAAAATTATATTTGAAAAAGTTTATAACAAATAATTCAGGAGATCGGTAGGCCTATTGTTATGTTGACTGGCTAGGTTCAAACCAAAACTGGCTTCGTAGGCATCTGAAATATTTATAGAAAAGCACGACAGATAATCGCAAAAGATTAAAATGGATATGATATCCTAGACATTTCACGTCAGAGGCCATCATCATCATCATCATTCTTCACGAATTAGGCCTCTGTAGACCTGTTTCGGCCCCATCTAGCAGTCTTCTTAAAGGTCTTCCTGGTCGACGACGTCCTCTAGGTTTATACTGCATCATAATTTTTGGGATTCTTGAATTTTCCATTCTTCTTACATGATCTAGCCAATTGAATTTGTATCTGCTGATTTTTTCTTCTACTGACTCTACTTCTAATTGTTCTAAAATTTCTTCATTACTTTTTCGGTCTAAAAGAGTATATCCTGCTGTCCTCCTGAAAAATTTCATTTCCGTTGCTTTGATTCTGTTCATGTCTTTTTTCTTTAATGTCCAAATCTCGCTTCCGCATAAAAGGGAGGGTAAAGCTAGTGTATTATATAATTTTATTCTTGTAGATTTTTGTACTAATTTAGCTTTTAATGTATTGTTTATTATTCCTAGAATTTGTGTAAATTTGGTAATTTTCTTGTTCTCATCTTTTTCATTTTGATAAGATATTTCACAACCCAGATAATTGAAATTTTGCACTTGTTCGAGGCATTGGTTATTGTGTATTATCTTACTTCTGACTAGGTCTTGTCCTAAAAATGCCATTACTTTTGATTTTTGTGCTGAAATTTCCATCCAAAATCTTTTAATATTTTATTTAATGTATACAATCCTCTTTGTAAATTATCCTCTGAATTGGAAATTATGACTTGATCATCGGCATAGAGTAAGGTGTTTAATGTTAGAGCACTGGTTATTTTGATTCCTGACGAGTAGATCTGGTTCCATTTTGAAATAATTTCATTTATATAGATATTAAATAAAGTTGGTGATAGTGGACAACCTTGTCGAACTCCATTATTAACTAATTTTCTTTCGGATATACAGTTATTTATTTTGACACTTATTTTGCTGTCTGTGTAGATTTGTATTATATTTTGTAATAGCAAATTTGGAATATTTTTATCTTGTAATATGTCGAATAAAATATCTCTTCGGACTTTATCAAAAGCTTTCACAAAATCAATAAAAGCTATATGGGCTTCTAAATTAAATTCTCTTCTTTTTTCTAACAGAAGAAGTGAAGCACCATAAAGTGGCAAAACATTGTCAATTTACTAACTATGTATTGGTTAATTCATCGGAATAAAGTATTGCTAAAGTACGTCGTTATTGCATTATTGAATTATTATTTTTTGTAGCCTACGAGTAATATTTCTTTATGTATGTATTGACCCTTGTACTATCAATAAAAACCCGTATGCACGCGGAATTCCAAAACTCAAATAAAATACCATATCGGATTACGTAATAAATTACATAGCTATATCAATACTCTGAATCTTGATTATATCCACTTATTTGTACATAAATTAAGGTCGAAAATTACATGTGGCAACGAAAACAAAGCACTATAATGTCAAATTGTCAATATATCTTCCAAAATCTAGTGCTCTGTTTCGCCTCCGCCTTGCCTCCGCTCAGTGTTGCCAAACGTACCAATGCTCCGCCTTGTAACTGAAGGTGCCTCTGATCATACGCATTATTTTTTCTTCACCATTCAAATATTTGAAGAAAACCATAACATTTCTACAATATATAAATTGTAATTAGTTACAAAAAATTGACATTTTAACATGGTGGATGAAAAAAAAGCTCTTTTATCTGACCCATGAGAATATTTGTTTGTTAGTCTTCGCGTATCATCTGTTTTTTTATTGGGTTATTTTGCGACGCTGTATCAACATCTCAGGTTATTTAGCGTCTGAAATGAAGATGATAATGTCGGTGAAATGAGTCCGGGGTCCAGCACCGAAAGTTATCCATCATAAAACATTGTAATAAATATAAATAGATCATTTTCTTAATTAATAACAGTGTATATCTCCAATAAATGATTCCTTAGCATCGCCACAGATACACTTGATTGGACTTGTCACTATATCTTGTCACTAGAAAGTTATTGAAATTTATATTTTCCCCACCATTCGTAAAATATTTTGATATGATACCTCTTGCACAAAAGGAGAGATCTATAACTGAAACTCGATTAATATATTTCAGTATTATTTATATTTATCCTGATAATAATGAACAGTTTGACTCGTAGACATTTTGTTTTTTCAGCATTAACTTCCAATGATTTTACGAGAACATTCGAAGAGAATGGCACTTACGTAGACTTTCAGCTCCCCACTACTACCATTAATGCACAACACAATGTCAATACGGCGGTTGCTGTCGTCTGCGATACAAAGAACTTTTCTGTTGATTTTCGAGTTTGGCATTTTTTCCGGTTATTATATGCTTTTTTTAAGTTGTGTTAACTCTCGCTAGTGGTTTTATATTTTATTTTCTCCGTCTTAGTATTTATTTTATTATTGTAAATATTTTTGTTTTATCACTATTATTATTATTATTATTCTTATTATTATTATTATTCTTATTATTATTATTAATGAATTATTTTGTATTACAATCTTTGTATCATTTCTATCACGATTATTATATTATTATTATTATTATTATTATTATTATTATTATTATTATTATTATTATTATTATTATTGTTACTATTATTTATATCATCAGCATTATTATTTGAACCCTGTAAAATTTATGTAAACTACTGGACTGTACCCGAGCACGAGCATTATGCTCATTTCGGGTATCTATTCATATATATTCAGTTCAAATGTAAATTGTAAATAAATTTGAAATTTGAAATTTGAATTTGAATTTGCTCGTATTGGTTAAGGGTAATCCCCCGAAAATCCTCAACCAGGTAACTTGCCCAACAGGAATTCGAACCCAGGCCACTTGGTTTCGCGGTCAGATTCGCTAACCGTTACTCAACAGGTGTGAACAGTGATCCATATTAATGTTGTCTATCATCTGATATCTTTTTCAGCCCCGAAATTTTTTTCCATTAACCATTCCTTCCAGTGCATCCTTCAGTAGGCAGTTTCTCCTTAGCCAGTAGCCCAGCCAATTTCTTTTTCCTTTCCTAATCAGTTTCATCCATATTCCTTCTTCACTCACTCTTTGTAACACAGCTTCATTTATTATTAATATTTGAGGAGAAAAATTCGCTCCGGCGCCGGGGATCGAACCCGGGTCCTTGATTCTACGTACCAAGCGCTCTGACCACTGAGCTACGCCGAATTAAATTCACAGCACCGGATCGAATTCTCCTCCTTCAATGTTTCTCTTTGTGGCCTTACTCCAAGTTAGGCATATATGTTGACGTTTATGTCCAATGTCAACTGCAATTATAGCCTACTATGGGCGCACTCAGCTGAGTGACTTGTTTGGCCGGGATTCCGCAGTTATATGCACTGCTAGCTGTGAGAAGGAGAATTCATGTCCATTTCACATGCTCCATTCTTCGCCATAGCCTATAAGTTATCCCAGATATGGCGTAGAATTTTCTTTTAAATAAATTTTCTAAATAAGTAATTTGCTGGTTTGTTCAACATTTTTTTCTTCTTCTTCTTCTTCTTCTTCTTCTTCTTCTTCTTCTTCTTCTTCCCCTTAGTTTAACCTCTCCCTTCTAGGTTCATTTACACGACCCACGCCACTTTACAGGGCCGCGACCTGTCGGGAGAGGAATTAAGCTATGGATCACATACATGCTTTTTTGACCACACAAGGACATGGAGGGCCTCCCCGGATGAGGGATCAGCTCAATGCCAGGGCCGCCTCCGATACAACACAAACATTTAAAACATTACACATCATTCACTCACACATATGAAAGGATTAAGGGAAGGATCGCCGTCCATAGCCGGACTTTCAAGAGGTACAATCCCGGCATTTGCCTGGAAATAACTGAGGAAACCATGAAAAACCTCAGTTAGGATTGCCGGCCCCTGGGATCGAACCCCGGACCTCCCGAATGCGAGGCCAGCCCTCTACCACTCCGCTAGCCCGCTCGATTCAACATTTTCATATTTCAAAATTTTTAAATTCCTCTTACCATTTAAATTAAAAAGAGTCTTCTATACTATTCTCAGCTTGCGTAAGTGGAAAAAGAATAATTTATAAATATAAATAAAGCAGGTATGAAAAATAAGATATCAGTAGATAGTTCGATGAATAACTTTTATTAATTACAAATACATTAGCATGCTCCGCGTTAAGTTCTAAAGTACTATTATTTAAAACTGTTTTTAAGCAGATAAATCCTATAATAAGTAAATCATAGAATCTATTCTATAATCTCCGACAATACGCAGGCTATTTTCGCGATTTTATAACCCTTAATTATAGGTAATGCACACCAATACTTGAAAGCTCTGTTTTTATTGTTATGTAACCTAGACAAGTTACTTCATATTTTCACTTATGCATTCTATTAGCATCAGCAATTGTTAGGCCTATACACTTAAGGTAAGATAAATGCGTTTAACTCAGATGTGTCATTGTAACCTGTTGAATTAAATGATATTAACCAAGAATAATTACAAGCATACAGATTATGTATTCAATAACAAGGCTAAGAATATTTCCGCTTCTAACCTATAGTTTAAAATAGGCTTAATTGCTTGTTGTATAGTATTTCTTAGGGAAACAGACAGACAGATGGTGACAGAGAAAGAAATGAAAGTGGACAAATAAAAATTGAATTAATTGCCCCTGTCCAGAACTATCATTTTATTGCTTTTGCGGTATAACAACAATTTGAATATGTAATTACATGCTACTTAAGGCGACAAATGAAGTTTCCAAAAGGAAATTGCTTTATAATACCGATAAAGGTAGCAGTAATATTACGGTTTATTAGTTATTCTAGCAAACGAATGCTCCATGCATTCTTGTATTTCCTGTTTATGCAGCTACGTCACGCAACTTCCTTCTGTATTTGTAATACACAATAATACCTTTAGTATACTGCTGTACAAGTGTGGTAAGAGCATTAGTACAGAAACGAGGAAAAGTTTGAAAAAGCGAGACGAAGTCGAGTTTTTACTATTTCCGAGACTATGTAATGCACTTAACGCGTGTATTCCATATTATTTTTAGACGATCTCAATTTAAATTAATTAAAATGCGTAAATTAATTGAAAATACGTTTGATCTTTGTATGTTAAAAGGAAATGTAACATCTTAATTTATTTCTTAAGCGATAAATGTAGACTATAAAAGTGGAATTTAGATTCTGTTGCTATGACATGATGTAGTACGTTTTACCGCTCCCACTGCCGTAAGTATGCTGTTATTACCTTGCTTTTAGGGAAGTAAATGGACTTTACCGTGATAGTGTTGGTTGCTATTGACGACGGGAAATAAGTCACATTACATCCCTAGGAAAGTAAGTGAAAATATGTTTCGTTCAACAGTCGCATAGCAATAAACAAAAGATTAAGCCTACTCAAAACTCAACGACCTTCCCAACACTTCTGATATTAAATTGTGTAAAATGAACAAATATATTTTATTACGTAAAATTTGGGTGTAAAAAATATTATACAAATAGAATTTACTAGTCCTCGTTCTCGACTACTAAAAACTGTTTCAATACGTCATAAATAAATATTCTTTGTGTGGATATAAATAAAGCTTTTCTTTTTGTGACTCAGTATTATAATCAATGACTCTTTGATGATATCGTACTCAAAGAATCAGATTTGGAAGAAATACAATAGATAGACAGACAGACAGATATATAGATAGATAGATAGATAGATAGATAGATAGATAGATAGATAGATAGATAGATAGATAGATAGATAGATAGATAGATAGATAGATAGATAGATAGATAGATAGATAGATAGATAGATAGATAGATAGATAGATAGATAGATAGATAGATAGATAGATAGATAGATAGATAGATAGATAGATAGATAGATAGATAGATAGATAGATAGATAGATAGATAGACAGACAGACAGACAGACAGACAGACAGACAGACAGACAGACAGACAGACAGACAGACAGACAGACAGACAGACAGACAGACAGACAGACAGACAGACAGACAGACAGACAGATAGAATTTTATTGTCGAAGGCATAATATATGCATAGACATGGTCAAGTATATACAATTACAATTTAATTTAAAATAAGTCATATATAAAAAACATTATTCATTTCGAGGGCTCATGCGTGCAACCTCAAGATTGTAGGGACACAATTTTATTAATTTCGTCTTTATGTAATTCCTAAATTTGTATAGGTTAGAAACTGAAGAAGATGTAGATATTGAAGAGGCATGGAAAATCGCCTGGGCGTCTATGATACCTGAAAAATCTAGAATTCATTCATTCATCCATAGTTTTCTGCCCCAGAGCAGGTCTGTCACTGCAAACTCAGCTTTCTCAAATCTTTCCTATTTTCTGCCTTCCTCTTTGTCTACGCATTTCATCCATATATCTTAATGTTGTTTATCATCTGATATCTTCTGCCCCGAACTCTTCACCCGTTCACCATTTCTTCCAGTGCATCCTTCAGCAAGCAGTTTCTTCTTAGCCAGTGACTCAACCAATTCCTTTTCCCCTTCCTGATCAGTTTCAGCGTCATTGTTTCTACACCCACTCTTTCCTACACAGCTTCATTTCTTATCCCGTCTGTCCATTTCACACGTTCCATTCTTCTCCATATCCAGTTTTCAAATACTTCCAGTCCCTTCTGTTCACTTCGCAATTATGTCCATGTTTCTGCCCCATACAATGCCACACTTCACACAAAGCACTTCACTAGTCTTTTCCTTGGTTCTTTCTCCAGAGGTCCGCAGAGGATGCTCCTTTTTCTGTTACGTACATAATATTATGTAATGTATGTATTTATTTTTTTGTAAGTAGGCTATTTTACAACGCTTCATCAACGTCTTATGTTATTTAGCGTCTGAGTGAGATGAAGGTGATAATGGCGGTGAAATGAGTCCGGGGTCCAGCACCGAAAGTTTGGGGTGAGGGAAAACCCCGGAAAAAACCTCAACCAGGTAACTTGCCCCGACCGGGAATCGAACCCAGGCCACCTGGTTTCGCGGCCAGACGCGTTAACCGTTACTCCACAGATGTGGACTGTACGTATGTATGTATGTATTATGTATGTATGTATGTATGTATGTATATGCTGTGGTCACCGACGTAGCTCAGTAGGCTGAGGTGCTTGTCTGCCGATCTACTGGGTGTTCATTTCAAAGTGTGTCATGACGTCACTGTTGTTGGGTCACCGATTTGAAGCGAGTTTCATCTTATATGTTAGAGAAGTTGCCTATTATTTAAGGCGTTCTTCAATCTGAACTTGAGAACGTGTACGGTATAACTTGAACGTCGTAGCAACAGATGGCGGTCTGTACGGTCTGTGTGCTACCATAACCTCTTTCGAACTGTGTTTTGAGCCGGCAAGTCGTACGCAGGGTATTTGTTATCATTGGTTGCGTACGGTAACATTCCACAACACAAATCAAATGCTCCGTGTCCATGTTGATCGTCGAAGTTAATGTCAACAAATACGTAAGTAATAGTCTTAACCCTCTCCCCATATCCCGACAGTACGTATTTCCAAACAGTTCACATTCCTGCCACTACCGGCGCTACCGTACGTATCGGTACGTACTCTTCAGAATGAACGCCGTACTTGCTAGGCAACTTTTCTGCCTCTTAGGTTATACATCTCTGCGGAAGTGTAGGAAGATTGAATTCTCTAGGCTCATCGGCTAGCCACATGACGGCATACAGCGAGCCATGACACATTTTGAACTGAACACCCAGTAGAGTTGAACTCGTATGTGGGTTCGATTCCCGCTTGGGCCCAAGTTGATTACCTGGTTGAGTTTTTCCGAGGTTTTTTACAATCGTAAGGGGAATGTCAGGTATTCTATGGCGAATCCTCGGCCTCATCTCTCCAAATACCATCCTACCATCACCAATCCAATGGACGCTAAATAACCTAGTAGTTTAGACAACATCTTACATAACCAAGTAAAAAAAAAGTAAGTTACAGTAAGTACGTAGTGTAGGCCTATGATATTTTAAGCGTTTTCTGTCTCAAAGTTAAGCTTTAATAATCGCGTTCTATTTGGAAATCGAATCCACGGTTTTGCTGCCACACAGTGTCAGAGTTGCACCTTACAGTGACCCACATATGACTGAAGACAGAGTTCATTATATTTGTATATAGGTCTAAGTTCTAGAATAATATCTTTAGGAAAAAATATAATTATTCTGTTTTCTTTAAACATGAAAAAATTGTTGATTCTCAGGCACATGTTATCATATGACGCAAAGGTCGTAGCGCTGAACCATCGTAAAACTTAATTAATGCGTTGTATTTCAATTAGCATATTTTATGACTTTAATCCAACCATAATTGTTATTTATTAAGAAATGATGGAGAGAAGGAGATGCGAATGACAGCGGTAGTGATCGACCATAAAGCTGCAGTGAAAGAATTTTCCCCGAGGATCTGAATGAAAACACGAAAGGTCGTAATAATAATAGTATGGGAAATTACGTAGGGATTTTTCTTAAAGGTATTTCCTACAGTTCGCAATGAACTGTTGTAGATTACGAAAATAACAACATCGAAAACAACATTCATTTACTTGAAGCTCAATTTATCCATTTACGAGTAATATGCCTTTATACTACAGAGGTGATTCATAATCGGTGAGAAAATGATGATGTGGTGATTCTAAGACAATGATGCATTAAAATTGACAGCAGAAATGAAATTTTTGGAAAATCAAAGTGTATCATCTACTTTTCACACCATGAATTATTTTTTCTACTGTCAACATTTTTGGCGAGACTACGGTAAATACATGCTGCTTTGTACATTACACACTTATTGTGTATTATATTTACTGAGTAGTAAAACGTATATTACAGTATGCTATTTATTTAATTTATTTATTTATTTAGTTATTTAGTTATTTATTTATTTAATTAATTCATTTACTTAATTTACTTATTTAATTAACTACTTTATTTATTTTATTTATTTACTCACTCACTCACTCACTCACTCACTCACTCACTCATCATTCATTCATTCATTCACTCATTCATTCACTCATTCATTCATTCATTCACTCATTCATTCATTCATTCACTCTTTCATTCATTCATTCATCATTCATTCACTCTTTCATTCATTCATTCATTCACTCACTCACTCACTCACTCATTCATTCATTCATTCATTCACTCACTCACTCATTCATTCATTCACTCATTCATTCATTCACTCACTCATTCATTCATTCATTCATTTATTCATTCATTCATTCACTCATTCACTCACTCATTCATTCACTCATTCATCCACTCACTCATTCATTCATTCACTCATTCATTCATTCATTCATTCACTCATTCGTTCATTTATTCATTTATTTATTTATTTATTCATTCAATCATTCATTCATTCACTCATTCATTCATTCACTCACTCATTCATTCACCCATTCATTCACTCATTCATTCATTCACTCATTCATTCATTCACTCACTCATTCACTCATTAATTAATTAATTAATTAATTTATTTATTTATTTATTCATTTATTTATTTATTCATTCATTCATTGATTTATTCATTTATTTATTCATTCATTTATTCATTGATTTATTTATTTATTCATTTATTTATTTATTCATTTATTTATTTATTCATTTATTTATTTATTCATTTATTCATTTATTCATTTATTCATTCATTTATTTATTTATTTATTTATTTATTTATTTATTTATTTATTTATTTATTTATTTATTTATTTATTTATTTATTTATTTATTTATTTAACCTTGTAGAGATAAGGCCGTGAGACCTTCTCTGCCCCTCTAACAGGAGATTACAACTACAATATGAAGAATAAAATTACATAAAATTGTAATTTTTAACGACACAAAGTCACTTCAGGGACCCTAGTACTGAGATTTGAAACTTTTACACTATAGCAATCCGACTTATTTCATTTTTAGCTCTTTATTAGATTAAGGTGTGTGCAAATTTTCAGCTCAATAGGAGTGGTTGTAGTTTCTAAGTTAATTTTATTTTAAATTTTGAAATTAATGATATAATGAAAGTGTTCCATGCACATTATATTTATAAACAGGAAATTCATAATTTTTTCTATACACCCTTATTTACGGGCAAGATTTTAACGTTGAGAAACTCACGACATATATGGGTTAGTTTATACATTTTAAATTAAAAAAACCAGACATGTATTTATTCTTATTTTTTATTCACATAATATTTTTAGCTCTCAATTTTTAAACTAGGCTACTTCAGATATCTCAACATTAGATGTCAGATAATATAATTGCAAGGACATTTACGAATATTTTTATTGTATTTGTGAAAACTGCATGCGCGTGGAATATTTTGAATATAAAACACGTAAAAGCTGGAGAAAGCTGGGTTTGCAGTAAAAGACCTGCCCTCGGGCAGAGCACAAAATGAAATGAATTATTTATTTGTGAGAAATTGCTAAATACACGATGTTTTGCAGCCATATTTGTGATATCGTCATTCGTTTGTTTTATAAATGAAGGACGATCATCGCTGTCAATTTGCAGCCAAGTCAATCCAGAGCGACGATCGCCGGCGCAGATCGCTGCAACCCACGCAGAACGTTGTAAAGAAACCAGCTCCATTTATTTACATGTACAGATAATCTAGCGGCGTTGTTCGCGCGGCAATGATCGCCATAGCGAAACCATAGCTTTAATTCGTCAAAGACTATATTACACTCATAATCAATGTATTTTTGAATGATGATGATGATGATGATGATGATGATGATGATGATGATGATGATGATGATGATGATGATGATGAAGATGATGATGATGATGATGATATTGCAAAGTTGGGAAAACCCTTGGTCTAGGCTATACAGGAATTTTCTGAGGATAATTCTGTGTCCCTGTGACATCCGAATACATTTCCAATGATAAACTGAAGATAATAGCCTAGATCATATATGTAACAGATAGGTCATCGCTATATTAAAATCGTTTGCACTTTGAAGAAAACAACCGCCAGGATTGCCACCCGTCCGTCGTAAACGAACAGGAGATGGCAGTACAATCCTTAATGCAATTCAAATAGGAATTATGACGTTACTCCTTACGTAACAACTAGATGGCAGCGTAGTAAACCTGTCAAAAGTTGTAAACGTCAAAGCCTGTAAGGCCGATCTATCTGGGGTATATATGATCTAGGATAATAGGCAAAGAAATAGTATTTGCAGTTAAATGGAAATGCGTTTCGAAACAATACCTACAACAAATATACTCCGTTGCGTAGTTATTGTTGTTTTCTAATGCCAGGCGTTTGACAATAAAGTCATTTGACCTCTTGCACTCCAATATTTTTCAAAGATATTATCATGACCAGCCACTGAAGCACAGATTTTGAGGTGTTCCGAATCCATTTCTTGGTTTGAGTTGCACAATGGGCAGTTAGGGGACTGATATATTCCAATTCTATGCAGGTGTTTGGCCAAACAATCATGGCCTGTTGCCAATCTAGATGCAGCTACAGACGATTTTCGTGGATTTTGATGCAGAGAGTTCCATTTTTTCCCTTGAGATTGAGTTATCAAATTTTGTTTGTTGAAGTCTAAGTATGTAGATTTAATCAATCTTTTCACAGTGTAATACGTAGATTTAGTAACAGGTCTGTAAGTAGCAGTGCTGCCCTTCTTTGCTAAAGCATCCACATTCTCGTTTCCCAGGATTCCACAATGGGATGGTATCCATTGGAATACAATTCTTTTATTGAGTGATATTAATTGAGAGATCATTTTAGTTATTTCTGCTGTTTGAGATGAAAGTGTGTGTTTAGAGACTATTGATAGAATAGCTGCTTTGGAGTCTTACAATATAACTGCATTTTTAAATTTATTGATGTGGCATAGAAGATTCCTGAGACTTTCACTTATTGCAATGATTTCACCATCAAAACTTGTTCTTCCATATCCAAGAGATCTATAAAGTGAGAAGAGACAGCACGTAACACCTGCACCGGCACCTTGTTCTCTGGAGATCAAGGATCCGTCAGTGTATAAATGAAGCCAGTTTTGTGGAGGGTACCTAATATAAATTGTCTCTAAAGACACTTGTTTCTGTATTTCAGTGTTTACTTCTGATTTCAGTATTTCTTCTGTTAAATTTAGATTATATTCTATATTTAATAGAGTTAAAGGGTTTGGTTTAATTTTTAAGTTTTCTTTTAAAGTTTGGATATTGATTTTCTGTTTTAATTCTTGAACAATGGATATGAAACTTTTACTCCAATGTGAAGACAAAAGTATAGAACATTATACAAATAGGCTTTTGATACGGTCTAGTAATTATTACAGCATTTTTATGAGATAATTTAAGTCTGTGTGCTATTTGCTATTTGATCTCTTATTGATAAGATATCGACATGAAACAATCTTTGCAGTGAAGCATGTTGTTACGAACAGAAACGCTTCAAGGAACTCTCTTCCGCAAGTTATTAAAATGCCTTGACAAATAATTACCTGATATTGATTATTAATAGCAATTACTTTGTTTATTTATATCTGCTACCAGATAATTATACATTAGCTATGCTTGTACATCATTTCATTATTGGTACAGTTTCATATCAACTTTTGAAATGCGTAATTAGTTATAGCATACGAATGAACGCCCCTTCTTGAGATCAATAATTTTATATTGCCCTTGGAGAAAGTTGCTTAGCATGTATATGGATTCTAATTGCTCTAGCAGAAAAAGAGAATTAATAATAAAGGTTAAAGACATGGAATATGAATAGGAGAGGAAATTTTAAAATTGAGCTCACAACAGCTTTGATTTTTTTTGTAAAGGAATTTTCTATGATAACACAGGTTTCCTCAATTAAAAGATACTTTCTTTTTCCAGTTATTTCGATATAGTCGCTCTTCCTTTTCTGCATAATCTTCACTTCCTCTGCCCATGTGGTTGTGGTCTACTTCTCTTTCTTTTTCCTCCAGGTTTCCAAATTACAGCTTCTCTATTTAATCTATTTTCTCTTCTCATAACATGCCCGTATCATCTTTACTGCATTTTTTCTATCAATTTAACAATTTCTTTTGCAACAATTTTCTCTGTTATCGTAGTGTTATTTATTTTTTGGTCCCGCTCCGTGGCGTCGTGGTTTAAGGCATCCTGCCTAAGACTCGCGTTAAGGAATGCGCGCTGGTTCGAGTCCTCATGGGGGAAGAAATTTTCTCATGAAATTTCGGCCACTGTATGGGACCGGTGCCCACCCAGCATCGTGATGCACTTGGAGAGCTACGATAGGTAGGTTGCGCAAACCAGCTATAACGGCTGGGAGGCTCACTGTGCTAACCACACGATACCTCCATTCTGGTTGGATGATCGTCCACCTTTGCTTCGGCATGTGGCCGTGAGGCCAACAGCCGGCTGGTCGGTCTTGGCTCTTCATGGGATGTAGCGCCAAGGGTTATTATTATTATTATTATTATTATTATTATTATTATTATTATTATTATTATTATTATTATTATTATTATTTGTTTTTTGGCACATCTATATGGAAACTGCTGTTTTTCGTAACACATTAGGGGAGAGTCGGGTAGTATCGGACAGCGGGTAATATCGGACAGTGCGTTTCTTTCATCTACCACCATATGGTAGTACCTGAATGACATGGTTACGTTTCTCTATGCGACATCACAGAAACGTAACCATGTCCTTCAGGTACTATCATCGTGTGGTAGATGAAAGAAACTCACTGTCCGATATTACCCGCTGTCCGATACTACCCGACTCTCCCCTATTGGTTAGAAAGTTCTTCTTTACTTTAACGTATGGCAAAAACATTGTTATGATTCACTTTTCGAAAACTATCAGTTCTCAATTATCAATACTTCGCCAACTATGAACATACAAATTATAGTGAATGCTTCCTAGTCTATTAAAAATACTAACAGGTAATTTTTTTGCTGTTATTTATACTCGCTTTAACATCTCTGGTCATATCGCGAGTTAATTTTTTTTGGGTGAAATCCGAAGGCTCGTGTAATATTTTTGAGACTACTGTAGTTCTATTGTTGTGAACTAGATGGCGTCCGTAGATATATTACTGATTTGTTATGAATATGGTTTTTATTGATGAATGAAGCCGGTGATTTTCAGGGATGTTGTGGCAAGAATTTCCTGACATTTGCCTTACGGGTGAGGGAAAATCTTGAAAAACCTCAACCAGGAAATTCAACCCGACCGGGAATCGAACCCGTGCCCTCTGTGTAAGAGACCATGCTGACCCCTACATCACAGAGGTGGTCAACAGGTAATCTTATTTAGCTTCGCAATTCTAATCTTTCAGGTAAAGCTTCCTGTAAAGCAGATTTGAATAATTTCAAGGGAAAAATTGTTCCGGGGCCGGGTATCGATTCCGGGACCTCTGGTTGAACGTACCAGAGCTCTGCCAACTGAGCTACCCGGGAACTCTACCCGACACCGTCCCAACTTTTCCCTTTATATACACACAACTCGCGTGGGCAGACGAAACGCCAGAGACCCACATCGAGTGCACACAAACTCTGTGTGACTTGAAATTGTGGTTTTCTGTTAAGGTACACAGTGACGTATATATTATGCAATTCTAATCTTTCAGGTAAAGCTTCCTGTAGAGCAGATTTGAATAATTTCAAGGGAAAAATTGTTCCGGGGCCGGGTATCAATCCCGCGACCTCTGGTTGAACGTACCAGCGCTCTGCCAACTGAGCTAGCTATACTTACAGAAACAGAAATAATATACAAACAATTTCATAGCCACAGCTTAACACACCATATAAGCAGACATACCTTTTGATTGGAAAACGCAAGCATTACGTGTTCCGTTATTAATTCCACACTGTTATATCTCGTCCATTCTTTAAAAAAACCAAATTCCTTCATGTATCGTTCTTTAGATTTCCTAGGTATTAATTTACATAAAGCCTTCTCAGAAACTCTCTTTTAATATCTGAACAAAATGTATTTTTTGCAAATCAAGATTTCAGATATAACTCCCTGTAAAGTTGATTTGAATAATTTCGAGGGAAAAATTGTTCCGGAGCCGGGTATCGAACCCGAATTTTTTCCTCGAAATTATTCATGTATTTTTTGGCACACCTATATGGAAACTACAGTTTTCGTAGCATATTATTGGTCAGAAAGTTCTTCTTTGCTGTACACGTACGACAAAAACATTGTTAGAAACATTTTTCCGTACAAATACCGCAAAATTGTGATAGTAACATAATATAGTTAAAATTGGACGTACTATACAGACAATGTAGTATTAGAAGGCCGTGACTCTTAGCTTACAAAAATCTCAATGGTCTGTGATTAATTAATAAGTTAATTAATTCATATATAATTTCCACATAGTTGTGCCAAAAAAATATTGTACATAACTAGTACGAAAGTGTCTTTTGCACACTCGTTTCGAAATTCCGGACTCGTCCGTAAACGTCTCACTCGTACACAAAAGTATCACTTTCCGTCCTAGTTACTTAAATATCTATTTTTCCCTTGCCGAACGCCTTAAATCTCTGTAACCATCAAACTGTTTATTTCTGTTTAAGTATCCAAGCTTCGGCTCCATACAATAAGATGCTTTTGACAATTGTGTTGTTGTCGTTTGTGTTGTATACATATTAATATTTTAGTTTCTTTACTAATATATTTGCTCCATAGGATTGGATTAATTACACTAATTACTTTCTCTGTTTCAATAACTTTTCTTTCCATATCCAAATTAGAGGATCCACTTCTTTGAATGACTGATCCTAGATATTTAAAACTTAACACTGATCTAATTTTTTATCGTTTATTTGCAGGTCATCAGAGATATCCGTGCTTAGATAAACAACTTTGTATTTGATGAAAAAATGTTCAGCATTTTAGTGTCAACCATTCAGGGACAAGTACATTTTGACCTATATGTCATAGATAACTATTATAAAATATTTTATTTCGAGACAACGACTTAATGAAACATGAAGCCTGTAAGTAATTTCATTATGTAATTATAAACGTTTTTGTTTTGTGTCTACGTTTTTGTGTAATTGAACGTTATTAATCTCTTTATTCCCTACTGTCCAAAAGTGTTGTATGTCTACATGTCCCTTGAAGACGAGGCTTGATGACCTTAACTTCATCAGAATAAATAAATAAATAAATAAATATAAATGAATAAATAAATAAATACATAAATAAATGAATGAATAAGTAAATAAGTGGATAAATAAGTAAATAAATAAATGAGTGAATAAATAAGTGAATAAATGAATCAATATATAAGCATATAAATAAATAATAATAATAATAATTATATATATATATATATATATATTTGTAATCTACTTATTTCGCATCTCAAAGCTATAGTGCTGATGTAATGAACTGAAATGAAAGACTTGAAAATCTTCCGCGTTGCCAAGAGAAAATAAAAGCAGCTTACAGAATATTTTATTTCGAGACAACTACTTAATGGAACATGAAGCGTGTAAGTAATTTCATTATGTAACTTATTTATAAACGTTCTTATTTTGTGTCTGCGTTTTTGTGTAATTGAACATTATTAATCTGTTTCTTCCCTACTGTCCAAAAGTGTTGTATGTGTAGCCTATATATCCCTTAAAGAGAAGGCTTGTTGACCTTAACTCCATCAGAATGGATGGATGGATGGATGAATAAATTAATAATAATAATAATAATAATAATAACAATATATTTTTGTGCAGTTTACTTGTTTCGCATGACAAAACTATAGTGCTGATGTAATGAACTGAAATGCAAGACTTGAAAATCTTCCGCTTTGCCAAGAGAAAATAAAAGCAGGTTACAGAATATTTTATTTCGAGATACCTACTTAATGAAACATGAAACGTGTAAGTAATTTCATTATGTAATTATAAACGTTCTTGTTTTATGTCTACGTTTTTGTGTAATTGGACATTATTAATCTGTTTCTTCCCTACTGTCTAAAAGTGTTGTATGTGTACATATCCTTTAAAGAGAAGGCTTGATGACCTTAACTCCATCAGGATGGATGGATAGATGGATGGATGCATTAATGAAAGGATAAATATATAAATAAATAAATAAATAAATAATATATTTTTGTATAGTTTACTTGTTTCGCATGGCAAAACTATAGTGCTGATGTAACGAACTGAAATGAAAGACTTAAAAATCTTCCGCGTTGCCAGGAGAAAATAAAAGCAGCTACTTTATTTAGTTTTTTACACATGCAAACACACTACGTCCCTTAGAGTCTTCTTCCATTGCACGCAGTTATTATAGCTGTATAAATAATTTTAAAAATTGCCAGAAACAGAAGTTATGTTGAATAGATATGTATCTCGAACCGCGGCCATTACGGGTGGTCTGGATTTTATAACAGTTGGTATCATTTATCCAGTCTGAAAGCTCAAAGCACTTAAATAGAGGAGTGATATCGTCGTCTGAGGGCTGGCTTGAATCTTAATGGGCTCAGTGTCGCAGTGGAAATGCTTGGAATAATTTTGAAACCTCGTAAATAATGTCAGCTAATCGGGCGCAGCTTGTAAGGCTATGTACACAGCGCATTATATGAACCTGTTATTTAATTTACGAACAGTTCTCCGTTCCATAATCAAAATTCCAGGAGACACAGCCTAGAGTAACAACATTCTGCGTACCGTTACTGTCACCAAAACACATACTTCCTATCAGCAATCCAGTAATTAACGATGCCTCTGCACATTTATAAAGTAAATTTGATTTCATCACATCATTTCACCCTTTAACATCTGCGCCTTTTGTTTACTCTTTTTATTAATTAAAATCTAATCACTCAGCACTATGGGTGGGAATGTGTTGACGTCATATAACTCTTGTTGAAGGAGGTAATTGAATCTTCCGGAGACATTGACTGAAATTGGTTACCATGTAGAAATTTATGTAATGGTTAAGGCATCTGCCGTCCAATTAAGGCCGATGCTTCTTATGTATCGAGGAAAGAGAACAAACTGCATTTAAATAAGCCTACAATTACTGTTTATTTAGCCTACTTTCTTTTCTAGAGAGAAGATAGCTTATTACGTCTCAAATTCCGTCTGTCCGAGACTTACCGATTTAATTCAGTAAATTTCCATAAAAAACACAGTAAGTTGATTTAACTCAGGTACTTCTTGGTTTGCCCAGAAAAAGTTGCTATGGAGAAGGACTTCTTGATATACTTAGCTATTCTCGTTCTACCATTGCACCGTTACTGCCATGAAACTTTTCGTACTTTTTGAAGAGCTTTAATAATTTGGGAGAATTGTTAAGTAATTGAAGAGTCCACTGCAAGAATGATGGATGTCACTTTCTTGTCGAAAATGAACCAAGACTGTCAATGCATAGCTTAAGACATATAGAATGTACATACAGAGTTATATGGCATTAACACTGATAGTCATTGTCCAGTAATGATCGGAAAATCACAGTTAAGCTTTGAGCGCTAAGCATTTCAAACTTTCAATCGCTTCTCCTGCAAAGTATATTCCAAATGACATCCATCATTCTGGCAGTAGACTCTTCAATTATCATATGGCGTCATCATCAACTACTTCAGATATTATGATGGAAGAGTGGAACAGAGAAAAATTGTCTCCGGCACCGGGATTTGAACCCGCGTTTCCAACTCTACGTGCTGACGCTCTATCCACTAAGCCACACCGGATTCCCATGCCGATGTCGAATCTTCTCAGTTTACGTTCCACGTCTTGGGTTCCCTCTAGAAGAATTTTTCTCTGTCCACTCTTCCATCATCATATGATGAAGCAGAATTTCTGCGTTGAAATATCATATGTACTTCAGTACATCGTAATATATAGTCTTACTTACTTACTTACTTACTTACTTACTTACAAATGGCTTTTAAGGAACACGAAGGTTCATTGCCGCCCTTACATAAGCCCGCCATCGGTCCCTATCCTGTGCAAGATTAATCCAGTCTCTATCATCATATCCCACCTCCCTCAAATCCATTTTAATATTATCCTCCCATCTACGTCTCGGCCTCCCTAAAGGTCTTTTTCCCTCCGGTCTCCCAACTAACACTCTATATGCATTTCTGGATTCGCCCATACGTGCTACATGCCCTGCCCATCTCAAAGTCTGGATTTAATGTTCCTAATTATGTCAGGTGAAGAATACAATGCGTGCAGTTCTGCGTTGTATAACTTTCTCCATTCTCCTGTAACTTCATCCTGCTTAGCCCCAAATATTTTCCTAAGCACCTTATTCTCAAACACCCTTAACCTATGTTCCTCTCTCAAAGTGAGAGTCCAAGTTTCACGACCATACAGAAGAACCGGTGATATAACTGTTTTATAAATTCTAAATTTCACATTTTTTGATAGCAGACTAGATGACAAAAGCTTCTCAACCGAATAATAACACGCATTTCCCATATTTATTCTGCGTTTAATTTCCTTCCGAGTGTCATTTATATTTGTTACTGTTGCTCCAAGATATTTGATTTTTTCCACCCCTTCGAAGGATAAATCTCCAAGTTTTATATTTCCATTTCGTACAATATTCTGGTCACGAGACATAATCATATATTTTGTCTTTTCGGGATTTACTTCCAAACCGATCGCTTTACTTGCTTCAAGTAAAATTTCCGTGTTTTCCCTAATCGTTCGTGGATTTTCTCCTAACATATTCACGTCATTCGCATAGACAAGAAGCTGATGTAACCCGTTCAATTCCAAACCCTGCCTGTTATATATAGTCTAATATGTAATATATAATATACTTGAGATACTGTATTGTTTCATTGACCCACCCCTACCTCTTTCCTGTTGTAAAAATAGTTAATCATCGCTAGACATCCACGACCAGTGGGCTTCCTTGTCATGTGGTAAGGCGCTACGATATCGTTCAAGATACCCAAGGACAGACACGAGATAAAGGACAAACTTTCAGCCCGTATGAGAGCACAATTTGCTTTACCCTACGAGAAATCAAACTGGAGAGCTCTGAATTTGTAGCCGGACTCTCTACTGCTTGATCCACAAATGAAGAAAATTCTCGCCTAATCTCAAAATAAATTAAATACTGTGTTGGTTTGGGTGGAGACTTCAAGCAACAGGAGTCACATTACAATATATCTGTCGAATAGCAGGTCTGAGAAGATCGAAAGGTCTGAGAGTAAATAACGCTTGCGTATGATAACTTTAAGGTTGTTTGATAGAAAAACAGGAGGATAAGTAATAGGTAAGATAAGTAGATAGGTCATTAAGTAGATAGATAGATTAGAAAAATAAGTACGAAAGGTATATAAGTAGATAGATAAGAGAGATATGTAGATAAATGAGATAGAGATAGGTAGATAGAAAAAATAGATAGGTAGCTAAGTAGATAAGATAGCTAGGTACATAGTTACGTAGATAAGATAGATGGTAGTGAGGGTATATAGGTAGATAGACTAGAAAGGTAAATATATAAGATAAATACGCAAGATAGGTAGGTAGATACATGATGAAGGTAGGTAATAGGTAGGCAGATACATGAGATAATATAATAGATTTAATAAACACATTGTGTATATCGAGCATTGTGAGTATGTCGTACACAGTTCTTTGTCATTCATCTTTAGCGTAATATGACAGCGGCAATGTTCTTAGTGAGCACTCAAAGAGGTGATATAGCGGGCAATGCAGTCCACAGATTATACACGCACAATCACTGGTCACCTGGTGAAAACCTTTTCTAGTACAGATGCGGTAGTGAAAACCATGGATTGCTCCCCTTGTGTAATGGTGACGTAGCTCGAAGTTGGCTGCTTTCCATTCCTCATTGTTCATCGCTGGGGTGCGGAAAAATGCAGGGTCAATTTCTGCGGCTTTCTGTCGTCGTTCGTCAAAAAACTTCGTACTGGCTGGGGTTGGTGTCAGGTTGTAGGTGGCCATTAAATCTTCTATGAAGGACGTTGTTCCTGCCAGCTGGTACACGAGTCGGGTTGGAGCGAACTTGGAGATAAATTATGTAGGTAGATGGATGGGGTACGTAGATATGTATGTGGATAAGATAAGTGGGTAAGTAGGTAGGTAGCTGAGATAAGTATGTAGGTAGCTAGAAAGATGAAATAGGTAGGTAGATAAATAGGTAAGATAGATAAGTAGGTATGTGGATAAGATAGGTAGGTAGATAGGTACAGAAGATGGTAGATAAGATAGGCACGTAGGTAGGTATGTAGATAGCTACATAGGTAGGTAGATAAATAAATAAAATAGGTAGGTAGGTAGAGAAGATAGATATCTAGATAACTAGATAGATACAGTATGTAGGTAAGTAGATAAGATAAGTAGGTAAAGGAGATAGGTATGTAAGTAGATAGGTAGGTAGGTAGTTAGGTAGATGAATAAGATAGGTAGGTAGATAAATGGATATGATAGATAGGTAAGTAGATGGTTAAGATAGGTAGGCAGGTAGTAGAGAAGATAGGTGTGTAGGTAGCTAGAGAGATAAAAGGGGTAGGTAGATAAATAGGTAAGATAGATGAGTAGATATGTGGATAAGATAGGTAGGTAGATAGATACAGAAGATGGTAGATAAGATAGAGAGGCAGATAGGTAGGTAGGTAGAGAAGCTATGTATGTAGATAGCTTGATAGATAGGTAGATAAATAAATAAAATAGGTAGGTAAGCAGATAGATACAGAAGATGGTAGATAAGAAAGGCAGGTAGGTAGGTAGGTAGGTAGAGAAGATAAGTATGTAGATAGCTAGGTAGGTAGGTAGCGAAGATAGGTATGTAAGTAGATAGATAGGTAGTAGGTAGATGGATAAAATAAGTAGGTAGATAAATGGATATGATAGATAGGTAGGTAGATGGTTAAGATAGAGACAAATAGGTATGTAGATAGCGAGATAGATAAGATATATAGGTAGCTAGATATGTAATATAGGTAGATAGTAAGGGAGGTGGATGAATAGATTAGATAGATAAATACTCGTATAGGCCTATAAGATAGGCAGGTAAGTAAATATGGTAGATAGGTAGACATGAGATAGGTAGGAGTTAGATAGTAAGATAGGTAGGTAGTAATTTTAGGTAGGTAGATAGGTATATAGGTGGATGAGTGGATGGGTGGGTGGATAAGATACAGGTAAGGTAGGTAGATAAGATATACAAATTTGTTAGATATGTAGATAAAATTGGTAGATATGTAGTTAAGATTGGTAGCGAGGTAGAGGAGTATGTGGGTAGGTAGATGGGTGGGTAGACAGAGAGGTAAGTAGGTAGACAAAAATTGGTTAGAAAGATATAAAATTCTTAAACATTTAAAAATGCTGGTCATCAAACATTGAATACATGACATGTAGACAGAGGGACCTATGAAGATACTAGATGGTTATGCACACAGTAAGGCAGTCAGACATGCATAAGTACACAGACAGATACGCATACACAACAGAGAGATGAATATAATTAGTGGGTAGGTAGATAGGAAGAAAGCTAGCTAAACAAACAATTAAATCGTGGAGGCAACAGGTAACCAAAAATTGGTTTAGACTCTACAGTGCCTAATGGTTCTTCAAACCATGCGTTTAATCCTGTGAATATAAAATCAGATTCAAAAGTTGTTCTTGATTATCTGTGCACTCTCCCGAAATTATTTTCCAAACATTTTACAATATTCTGTATAGCAGTGATCGCCAAAAGCTGTGTCGCGACACATGCCCCTGCCTCCACTCAAGCGTAACCATGGCATCTTACCCCCACCCTCTGTTTACAGCCTTCACTTCGATATAAATAAAGACATTTATCAGCAGCGGACGTACGCATGCAATGTTACAATGTGTAGGATAATATGTTTCGAAGTCTTTAAGCAAAAGCTTAATTTTAAGGAGTATTTATTTTGTGCAGATGGCAAAAATATGAGATACTTAAATTGTTGTAAAATTTTAAATAGCGTATAAAAGAGCAATGTACGTTGTAATTATTCTTGTTATGAAGACTACCACGCCCTTACCTGTAACTTGAATATTTCATTAATAAACGAACAATAAAAAGTAACGGCTACTATGTCTTAATCGGAGTAAAATACTTCGACGTTTTTTTAAAGTATGTAGTGTAATTTACAACTTCGTGACCATTCTGGTACGTTTTTCTAATTTCAAATATCTGCTGATGTAAAGTACACGTTCTTTTTATGGTAAATAAGAAAATAAATTTATTTCAGTTTATTAATAACACAAAAATAATGAATAGGAGGATAAAAATTAACGTGGAAAAAAGTGTGTATAGTTAATAAGTAGAAGAATATTATATCGCTTGTGTTTTTTAGTCACAGTCCGTCTCTGCACTGTTATTCACTGCATTACCTGAGGAGATACCCACTCCACCCCTCTCCCTGCGACAGTGGTGTGCGGGTTGCATTTCTATTACGTCACAATTTCGTGGTGTTTGGCAACCACTGCACTGTATACTGGGTGTTCATTTCAAAGTGTGTCATGACGTCACTGTTGATGAGTCAGCGATTTGAAACGAGTTTCAGTTTTTGTGTCAGAGAAGTTGCCTATTATTCAAGGCGTTCAATCTGAACTTGAGAACGTGTACGGTATAACTTGAACGTCGTAGCAACAGATGGCGGTCTGTACGGTCTGTGTGCTACCATAACCTCTTTCGAACTGTGTTTTGCGCGGCCAAGTCGTACGCAGGGTATTTACCATCGGTTGCGTACGGCAACATTCCACAATACAAATCAAATGCTCCGTGTCCATGTTGACCGTCGAAGTTAATGTCAACAAATACGTAAGCAATCGTCTTAACCCTCTCCCCATATCCCGACAGTAAGAAAAAACTCACCTCAGTACATGTTTCGAAACAGTTCACATTCCTGCCACTACCGGCATTACCGTACGTATCGGTAAGTACTCTTGAGAATGAACGCCGTACTTGCTAGGCAACTTCTCTGGCAGATATGTAATACACCTCTGCGGAAGTGTAGGAAGATTGAATTCTCTAGGCTCATCGACTAGCCACGTGACGGCATACAGCGAGCCATGACACACTTTGAACTGAACACCCAGTAGTATACGACATTTTACATAGAGATAATGTTATTGTTACAAAAATTAAATTCATGGAAGCTGTAGACTAACATTAATAATTTCCTTGCTGATGAAGTACTATGAAGATCGTATAATGCTCCTTTGAGAGATGCAGTAGTTATATGAATACTCGTAAACGTTTTATTTCTACTCACAATAAACAAATAGTGCTTGATCTGGACCTCAAGTTTCCAGCCCGAGATGTGGTCTAGATAAAACTAGTTCTCTGGAACCTTGTGATGCTTGACAGCGGGAGAAATTAATTATTTCAGATTGACAACTGCGGTCTAGCATCGTGTGGAAGCTCTTGTTTACAGAGCATTAATTATGATATAATTGATTACATTACGTGTAACTGTTGCTTGTAATTATGTTTTAAAGTAAAGTTATATGTAGTAATTAAATACATTTAGAAACGGACCTAAATACATCAAAATTTACATACTTGTTTCTTAGCAATCCACCTGGAAAGAATTTGATTCCAGTCTCTTCTTAACACACATTAATCTATGCAAGATATGTCTTGTAATATCTCTGGAGGGGCGACTCCTAGATGATGCGATATGAAACGTCCATGTTTCATCCGCTGTAATAGAACCCAAGGGTTGGCCAACACCAGAAATCAAGGTACAATTTATTTTTAATATCAAAGAGTAAACTAAAATGTTACTTATATAAAGAAACTAATTCAATCCTACACGTATGTCATTAACCGAACTGTTATAACTGTATTCCAACGACGAATATCCGAATTCAAATTCAGACGATGAAAATACAATTTTGTGGATTGAGATTGTGTTTGGCAGATTTGTTTATATACTCCCGTTTTCTGTATATAATTGCAACTATGAATGAATGAATGAATGAACGAACCACCGGAAGAATCTGAGGACATCTACCAGCACACCAAGTTTTCTACAACAAACAGCTGGAAGGGGCATCATATTACAGGGTAAAACGAAACCCATCAATCCACCAGGAACCAAAGCAAAAGCAATCTTCTTATGAGGATAGCCTCTAACTGGAAGTTTACTTAGAGGATTTTAGCTATAGATTCAAAATGCATAAATTAATTTAATGTATTAATAAATATTGTATATTACTAGTCCATAAATAAATACATAAAAATAAAATAGGTAAAATAAAGTAAATTAAATGAAATAAATTAAATTAATAAATCAAATGAAATAAATTAAATTAATAAACTTAGAAAGCATATTGTAATATTATAAATTAATAAAGTAAAATGTAGACTGAATAAAACAATATTATAAATTAATAAAGTAAAATGAAAAATAAATAGACCAATAAATGAGTGAATAAATGAATATGTAAGTAAATAAATAAATATAGAGAGAATATCATCGAAATGATAGCCGTCCAAATCTTGGATTTAAAATATCGGCATCCTAATCAATTCAAATGAACAAAAAAGTAAATGTAAATTAATGTTAAAAAAATACATAATTAAATTTAAAAAAAGAATATTCTGCAACAAGATGTGGTGGCTATCAAAACGATAAAAATTTATTGAAAATAAATAATATACATTGAAAAATAAATAAATAAATAAATAAATAAATAAATAAATAAATAAATAAATAAATAAATAAATAAATAAATAAATAAATAAATACGTAAATAAATATTTAAATCAATAAATAAGAAACATAACTAAATAATTTAATTAATCAATTAATCAATTAATTGATAAAGAAATGAATGAATTAATTAATGTTTGAATGAATGAATGAATGATAAAAGTTTGAATGAATGAATGAATGAATGAATGAATGAATGAATGAATGAATGAATGAATGAATGAAAATTAAAAAAATGAATAAATCACTCTCGGCTTGTCTTGTCTTGTCTTGTCTTGTTAGACCCTGTCCTGTCCTGCACACGTTTACGCTTGTCTATGGATTGAATTGTTATGTCTATAGTTCGAGTCGTCTATTAAAACTATTTTTAAGCAATAAAATATATACAGGGTGATTCAGTGAATATGTTACAGACTTTTAGGCATGATAGAGGAGACAATTATGAATAACTTTCATATAGGATCCTATGTCCGGAAACGTTACTTTTGGTAGTTAAAAGTCTAGATATGTTAGTCAGTGTAACCAGCTATAATCGAATTCAGGGCCATCCTTTTGAAGTTTGGTTGAAGCCGATCTGTTCCTGTAAACGTTGGTGATTTCTTATAAACATGGATAAGCTATTTCGTATCGTACATTATATTTTAACGGATTGAACCTTGCAACTTTGGTCCCATTTTCTTTTGCTCTTCCATAGGCTAAATGAAATGCATGTAAGTTGCAAGGTTTTATCAGTCAAAATAGCTTATACCATGTTTATGAGAAATCACCAACTTTTGCAGAAACAGGTCGTCTGCAATAACGTTAGAAGAATAGCCTTGAGTTCGATTCTAGCTGATTACAATGAATAATATATTATCTAGAAAATATATGGAAATATAATGCAAATACAAAAATTGGAAATTTATCCTTTGAAGAGGTAGAAAAATTCAAATACCTGGGAGCAACAGTAACAAATATAAATGCTACCCGGGAGGAAATTAAACACAGAATAAATATGGGAAATGCCTGTTATTATTCGGTTGAGAAGCTTTTTATCATCCAGTCTGCTGTCAAAAAATCTGAAAGTTAGAATTTATAAAACAGTTATATTACCGATTGTTCTTTATGTTATTTGATTAACAGTTATATTACCGGTTGTTCTTTGGACTCTCACTTTGAGAGAGGAACGTAGGTTAAGGGTGTTTGAGAATAAAGTGCTTAGGAAAATGTTTGGGGCTAAGAAGAATGAAGTTACAGGAGAATGGAGAAAGTTACACAACACAGAACTGCACGCATTGTATTCTTCACCTAACATAATTAGGAACATTAAATCCAGACGTTTGAGATGGGCAGGGCATGTAGCACGTATGGGCGAATCCAGAAATGCATATAGAGTGTTAGTTGGGCGGCCGGAGGGAGAAAGACCTTTGGGGAGGCCGAGACGTAGATGGGAAGATAATATTAAAATGGATTTGAGGGAGGTGGGATATGATAATATAGACTGGATTAATCTTGCTCAGGATAGGGACGAATGGTGGGCTTATGTGAGGGCGGCAATGAACCTCCGAGCTCCTTAAAAGCCAGTAAGTAAGTAAGTAAGGAAGTAAGTAAGTAAGTAAGTAAATAAGTAAGTAAGTAAGTAAGTAAGGCTTGTAATTACCAAACGCAACGTTTCCGGACATAGGTTTCTATATGAAAGTCGTTCATAATTGTCTGCTTTATCATCCCTAAAAGTTTGTAACATAATCACTGAATCATCCTGTAGAGTATAAAGAGTTTATAAACTATTTATGTTGTCTTTGTTCCCAACATTTATTTTCAAATGACATACCTTTATAATTGAAAATGTCACTTTATAGTAATTTGAATTAGATAGATTTACTTAGAGGAAGGCGATCCTGATATTTGAATTTTTTTTCCTAATTGATGCACAATTTTTATTTTTTGTGTCTAGAAATATCATTGAAGTAGGCGTATCAAAACTTCAACCCATACGGCTACTGACCTTTTAAAATTGAAACCTTACAGAGTTACTGTAGTCTAATTATTACGGCTGCATGACAACGAAAGTCGAGTGAATTTATGTACACAATTGAGTTTTACAAAACGTTGTCGACAGTATTGTTGATCCACATTTAATCATTGCTTCAACCGCGGTTTGCGAAAACTTGGTACCTCTGTGTATAACATGTAATAAATTATAAACCAAAATGTTACAGGCGAAATATAAGATTTTTTACGATTACTATACATAAGTTATAACTCCGAAACAGATCTCCATATGACTAATGCAAAATCCGTTGATTAACTGGACTGATTGAATTGATTGTACAATAAAATAAGTTTAACATATGCGTTCCCTATTATAAATGTAGACCACGTTGAAGAAAGACTATAGGACTTAAACAAATTTTCTTCTATATGTGCAGATTTTCCCGTTCATGTCTAAAATTTCTAAACTGTTTTAGTAGCTCAAAAATGACAAGGGCTGCACTCTTTTGGCGAAAAGAAGAAGTTTCTTGTAGCATAGCGCCTCTTTACGTTATGCCCAAGAACTATAAGGTCATAGGTAAAAGGGCTAGACTTGAGGGTTGGTGTTAGGGATAAAGGTCCTTCTTATTACATACCTGCATGCACTTAGAGTCACACACACAAAAAAATGGATATTTTCAGTGTCACCTGGCTATAAGCAAAAAACGTTTCTTAAACGATATTGTTATTTTTGACGGTCTCTCAGTAAAGGTACGGTGTTCCGATTCCCGACAGATTAAGCGAAATTTATAGCTACCAAAAACAATGAAGGATGGGCTTATGCCCACGTGCATCAACGTCAGTTAGTGTAACCACCGGTTAAAATTGTCACCTAACCTCTGGTTAAGCATTTTTACAGTGGATCGACCTCGGTTACGACTTAAATAGGAGGTTAACCACAGTAATCTCTAACCGACCATATTCGAGCGGTTAAAAGAGATAACCAGTGATTAGTAGAGCAAGTAAAGCAAAATGGCGGCAAGAGCCACAGATGTTTATTTCGAAGACGATTATTATTATACAGTACTTGAATTACTTGAATAGAGCGTGAGCGTGAAGTTTCTATAGTGGAAAGAGAGAATTCTTACGAGGAATTAGGTGACAGAAAATTTCAGGAGGGATTTCGTTTATCAAAATCTACAAATGGATCACTTGAAATAACACAAAAAGTCATATTTCTCCTATGGTTCGGCTGCTTGTATTACGATTCTATGTAACTGATATTTTCTGTATTTTAAGAGGGAATACTCGAATATCTCTTTCTCTATGTCACTGGCTGAACAAAGAGAGGTTATTTATGGATCTTAGGATAATGAACAGTTCCCTCGTGTAAATGAGGTGCTTGATCGTATACACATTCCTATTAATCTTCTGCATCCTTTTCCTTTATAGATATTCCATCTTTTTATATAATATATTTAAATTCTAGTAATTAAGTCTAGCGACACTTCAACCACACATTGGGATATAATCATTTTTGCATTCAATTTTCTATTTTGTACGATTTTAACCTAACAGCAAAGAAATGCAACTCGCAAATATAACAGCGCTCAAAGGCAAACAAATGCAAAGCGAAAATGTAGGACACGCTCATTTCGATGTAGAACGGAGTGAGCGCAGTCATTTTTAGATGTTGACTATTATCTTTACAGCGGTATGGATGCTTTCCTTTAGTCATTTTGTAGAAACAGTACACCAGCATAGACTTTACTCTGGTTAAATGAGGTGTCAGCTAGCCATGTTTAAGTAATCTGTGATTATGAATAGTGCACACAAATTACATTTTAACCACTGTTACTGTTTAACCATCGTTTCATAATCTACGATTACTGCGTTTTAACCGATGTTGATACACTTCGCCATTAGTGTCTCTAGAGTTTTTGAGCTTCTTTAAGTATTTTCATTCCACCATTGCTCCAGTACTGCTATATCATATTATCGTCTCTGAACACTTTCTATAGTTTATTATTGTTCTTCTTTAACATTTTACCATTTAGAAGATTGTCATATGCTTCCATAACAACCGATCTTCCCAGTCCCCTATTTCTAAATTTAGTTCTTCCATTGCTTCATGGATATATTATGTTCTCCATTTCATACGAGTAGAACGTCTTCCTCTTGTCCTGGTGACCACTGTACGATTTTCTTGGTTCAACTCTCCTCAGACATACGTTCAACATGACCGTATCATTGCACTTATTTATTTTCCAGTTTTAATGTTATCGAAGAATATATCCCAATTCTTTCCCATATTGCCCCACTTTTTTGCTTTAACTCATCTTGTTAATTGTGAACATTTTATCATGAAATGTAGTTCCACAGTCCTAAGTCTGTCTTGTAAAGTTTCCTGATGTTCCTTTATTTTAAACAGTACAATCATTCGTCTCTGCAATATAAAATGTCGTTTAATAATTTACTTTATGTATTTAAATTGCCATTTTTAAATACAGAGTGTTAAAAAAAAGTATCCAATATTTTAGGAGGGGATAGTATGCATGAAAACAAGAAAAAATGTCTAATGAATATGGGTCCTACAGCAAACACTTTCTGAGATCTGAACACTTGTTCATAGGAGATGCTCAATGTAGTCCATTTATGGCAATGGCCACCGGCGTGGCTCAGTCGGTTAAGGCGCTTGCCTGCCGGTCTGAAGGTGCGTTCGGGCGCGGGTTCGATCCCCGCTTGGTTGGGATTTTTCTGAGGTTTTCCCCAACCGTAATGTGAATGCAAGGTAATCTATGGCGAATCCTCGGCCTCATCTCGCCAAATATCATCTCGCTATCACCAATCTCATCGACGCTAAATGACCTAGTAGTTGATACAGCGTCGTTAAATAACCAACTAAAATAAAAAAAAATTATGGCAATGCATTTTTCTGCCCTACAATACAGCAGACTACCAGATAATCATACCGTAGTTGATACGTTGCAAGGAATACTGAAAACAAAAGTCTGGTTGCGGACTTGAGCGGGGTTCAGCAGAGATGGTGTTGTTAATTTTCGTAATTAGCTTACGTGGGCTGATGAAAATTTCCATGCACTTGAAGAAACAAGGCATCAGTACCGATTCTTAATCAACGTATGGGCAGGCGTTCTTGGCGATAGATTAAGGGCCATACGAGCTACCACAGAGAGTAACTGGGGCTTGTTATCAGGATTTTCTAATTAATGTATTGCCTACCTTGCTGGAGTATGTGCCATGTCAGCAAAGACTACAGATGTGGTTCATGCATGATGGCACACCAGCACATTTTTTCCCGCAATGAGCGTGAACACTTGACGCTGACATTTCAGGACCGCTAGATTGATTGTGGAGGCCCCACACCTTGGCCTGCTCATTCCTCAAATCTAAATCTCCTAGACTATTTGTTATCAGGAACAACCAGGTCAATTTCAAAGAGTGCGTGATTCCTTACGCAGAAGGGCAAAGGAAGGCATTGCCATGAATGGACGTCACATTGAGCACCTCCTATGAAAAGTGTTCAGATCTCAGAAAATATGTGTTGTAGGACCAATGTTTATTAGATATTTTTTTCTAATTTTGAAAAATACCTCCTAAAATATTGGATAATTTTTCTTAACACCCTGTATAAGGTACAATTACTTAGCAAGCAGGGACATACTTTATATTATAATAATATTGCATTGCATAGTGGCCACATGGTCATTAATCTACGATGCAGATGTGTCTCAACATTCTGTAGGTTTTTCATGCGGTCGTTCCCTTGGTCTCCCCACTTAGTTTCCTTCTACCCATCACACCTCACCCATTTGTTAACATGGCGCCTCCAATCACAGCTCATTTATCTCATAACATGGCTTCCCAAACAAAGTTGCAATTTGTTTCCAGTATGAGAAGTCAGACGCTTATTAAAGGAGTAATTTTAGGTAATGAGTGAATTGAATATTTCTTCATTGACTGGTATTACAGTCATTTATTCGCATTTTTGTTTTGTCTCCCGAGGACCAGGTGTCACCGGATGTCTTTCATACCTGTTGTAAAGAGTTGCGTTTTGGAATTCTTGAGAACAAAGGACCTCCACGCGAGACAAAAAGGGTACAGAAAAAATATATACAAGTTTGGTAACCTGATCTCAGTGGTTTAAGTGGGGTTGCAGTGGACAATGCCAGCAAAAGGAGGGTAACTTTCATCAAGGGCTGTTCATAGAACTTCCTCCATCTAGTGGCAAAACTGGGAGTTACGTATACATTCCGAATACTGCCATCTGCTAGTCATTTATAAAACGGTCAACTTTAATATAGTCTCGTTATCCTAATGAAGAAAACTGATACATAGAATTGTAATCTGTTTTTCTATAGGGGTCATTTGTATACGGTTTTCTTACTTCCGGATTAATATCACAATTAACATGTGTGGCTTCATTTTTGAGAACAAAGAGAGGTGAAATTGGTTGAAATAAAGGTTTCGGGGCATATTAGGAAGTGTGTTAAGTTTTTGCAAACATTTAAAGTATATAAATCAATAATAGGTTCAGTAAATAACGTAAGTTAAAGGTTTTTTGTTCTTTTTTTTTTAATTTCACGTACCGGAATTAGTAAGAAACTGCTCTGTTGATATAGGAGTAAGTCGATGTCTACATACGTAGATATAATACGTGGAGAAGTCCCCTGTAATCGGCAAGCATCATGGTTAGGTACAGCGTGAAAATCCAGGAATATTACGGACAGTAAAAAATCGATCAATCGGGAATGAATGTTCAAGAATTGATGATTCATTAAAGAGAAGTGAATCTGATATAACGCAAATACAAATTAATTTTATTTCCTAGAATATATCTATCTATAAAATAGGACTACAGTAATAAATAAATAAATAAATAAATAAATAATAAATAAATAAATAATAAATAAATAAATGAATGAATGAATAAATGAATAAATAACTAAAAAAAGAACTAAGAAAATAAATGACGAAAGAAAGAAAGGAAGAAAAAAGAAAGAAAGAGCGAAAGAACAAAATAAAGAAAGAAAGAAAGCAAGCAAGCACTAAACAAGGAAAGAAAGAACTAAAGAAAGAAGGAACTAAAGAAGGAAAGAAAGAAAGAAAGCTCTAAAGAAGGAAAGAAAGAAAGAAAGCATTAAAGAAGGAAAGAAAGAACGAAAGAAAGCAAGCACTAAAGAAGGAAAGAAAGAACCAAAGAAAGAAAGCACTGAAGAAGGAAAGAAAGAAAGAAAGAAAGAAATCACTAAAGAAGGATAGAAAGAACGAAAGAAAGAAAGCAGTAAAGAAGGAAAGAAAGAACGGAAGAAAGAAAGCACTAAAGAAGGAAAGAAAGAACCAAAGACAGAAATCACTAAAGAAGGATAGAAAGAACGGAAGAAAGAAAGCACTAAAGAAGGAAAGAAAGAACCAAAGAAAGAAAGCACTAAAGAAGGAAAGAAAGAACCAAAGAAAGAAAACACTGAAGAAGGAAAGAAAGAACGAAAAAAAGAAAGAAATAAAGAAAAGAAAGAAAGAAAGAAAAAGAAAGAAATAACTAAAGAAGGATAGAAGGAACGAAAGAAAGAAAGAAAGCACTAAAGAAGGAAAGAAAGAACGGAAGAGGTAAAGAACGAAAGAAAGAAATAAAGAATGAAAGAAAGAAAGAAAGAATTAAATAAGGAAATAATGTTATGTTTTTATTTAACGACGCTCGCAACTGCAGAGATTATATTAGCGTCGCCGGATGTGCCGGAATTTTGTCCCGCAGGAGTTCTTTTACATGCCAATAAATCTACTGACATGAGCCTGTCGCATTTAAGCACACTTAAATGCCATCGACCTGACCCGGGATCGAACCCGCAACCTTGGGCATAGAAGGCCAGCGCTATACCAACTCACCAACCAGGTCGACAAGAAGGAAAGAAAGAAGGAAAGAAAGAAAGAAAGAAGAAAAGAAAGAAAGCAAGAAAAAAAGAAATATTACCTTAAACTCTGCAGCAATATTCTTAATATTTGCGCCGTTTTCAAAGTGTTGTATAATACTGTATTTACTTTGTCAGAAATACTCAGACGTGAACGTGTTTGTGACATGATGCCTTACCGATATGCGGGGCCTTGGATTCTCGTCACAACAGACCACGTTGTACTGTTTTGCTGCTTCCTTTAGACTCAAACGCATTCTATTAAATCGGCGGAGCAATGTATAAAGTTGTATCAGATGAGTTTTCTGAGACTTTTAACGTTTTCATTGGCGAAAGTGTTGTTTATGCTTTAAAAATCGATTTAGAAATATTAACAGAAATAGACTTTCCGGCAAATCTAATAAGTATTGACTTTAGGCATACCATCTCAGCCAATTTCTTTTTCTCTTCCTGATCAGTTATTATTATTATTATTATTATTATTATTATTATTATTATTATTATTATTATTGTCGTCATCATCACCATCATCATCATCATCATCATCATCATCATCATCATCATCATCATCATCATCATCATATCGCATGTTGAAGGTAAATATCTCACACATTATCTTGAAGCAAAGTATTTTTGCTTCGTTAACCGGTACTCATGAAAGCTTGAAATAGAAAATATCTTTCTGTGTATGCCTGTGCATAAAATATGTGTCCACAGCGTATTAAATCCTTTGAGCTAATGAAATAAATAAATAAATAAACAAATAAACAGACAGAGAGATTAGATAGATAGATAGATAGATAGATAGATAGATAGATAGATAGATAGATAGATAGATAGATAGATAGATAGATAGATAGATAGATAGATAGATAGATAGATAGATAGATAGATAGATAGATAGATAGATAGATAGATAGATAGATAGATGGGTGGGTGGGTGGGTGGGTGGGTGGGTGGGTGGGTGGGTGGGTGGGTGGGTGGGTGGGTGGGTGGGTGGGTGGGTGGGTGGGTGGGTGGGTGGATGGATGGATGGATGGATGGATACATAGATAGATAGATAGATAGATAGATAGATAGATAGATAGATAGATAGATAGATAGATAGATGGATGGATGGATGGATGGATGGATGGATGGATGGATGGATGGATGGATGGATGGATGGACGGACGGACGGACGGACGGACGGACGGATGGATGGATACATAAATAAATAAATAAATAAATAAATAAATAAATAAATAAATAAATAAATAAATAAATAGATAATCTTCCAAACATGCATTAGGTAGGCTGTTACGGACTCGATCCATCTTTTTGTCCTATTAGCGATATGTAAAGAAGAATAATTTTTTAGGCTTCTGCTATTATTCATCCTGTTGACAAGGTTTATCCATTTTTCTCTCTGCGTTCCTGTATATTCTAATATTGGTTCGATATGGGCCCATTTAGTGTGTATTGCCGTTCTCATAAATCGCATCTCAGCCGCGGTTATTCGGGTCTCGCCTCATACGTAAATACACAAACAAAAAATAAAATTTTGCGCTTTTAAAAACTATATTATTGCTAGAAAACGTAAAACTATAACAAGAACACTAGCTATTTTGTTGAGACAAAGAAAAATGGCCACTTTGGAAAGATTACAATTCACTAACCAGCACACGAATAGGGAACGTATCGCGAAAAACAGATAACGAGAATCTAACGGTAGATTGAAAGGTTCTGTAACACCTTGCAGTGAAGTTATAACGCCTGGATTTTATATAAAATTGTAGAGGCGTGGCTAAGCAACACTGATTAATGCAAACCTACATATTCTGAAAGTTATGGCGCTGATTGTGACTGGAGGGTGATACTATTGAGGTTCCGGCACTTCAGTGCACTCTACAGCTAAGATTATGAACTACTTGTTATAAAAAATGAAATAAGCTACTTATAACATGGGCACACGAGGTAGATATAACTCAGGAAAATATGAAATTAGATGAATGCAACTAAATTATACGTTGTCTTGCGGAATTTAGTGCAAAAAGAGAATATGAAATCACCGCTACCTCAATTAGCTCATCGGTCGGACAACCAGGACTGTGTAAAGGAGAGGAGCGAAACTCCCACCAGAGCTTACCAATTATATTTCACTGCTTAGAGGAAGACAGGCCTAACTCTGCCATTCTCTAGATTTTGGATTCCTTTCATTATTGATCAGAATTTAAAATGGCCTCATCACATTACTTATCTTTGTAAGAGGCTTCGTAAAACAATTTATAAATTCGTTAATCTTCGATGCTACTTACCTATTAGAGTTTTACGAAATGTTTATTTGGCCATTATTCAGTCTATCATTCAATATGGTATAATTGTTTGGGGTGGAAGTACAAAAATTAATCTTAGTCCGTTAAATTTACTACAAAAACGGATAATTAAAATTTGTTTGAAGAAACGTTTCGATTATCCAACTAAATTAATTTATTCTGAATTTAATGTATTTAATATTGAACAAATTTATAAGTATACGCTGTTAAAATTTTATCATAAAAATCGTAATAAGTTTGTATTACAGACACACAATTATGACACAAGACGAAATATTAATTCAACATTAGTAGAACCTAAATGTCTCACATCTGCTGGTCTAAAGCATAGCATAAATTTTGGCCCTCGGTTGTACAATGCTTTAACTGAATTACACCCAGAACTTCTAACATGTAACCCACTAACATATAACAAGAAAATTAGAAACGTGTTAATATCTTAAATTTGATTAAATAAATTTATAGCCTATGTGTATGAATTAATCAACCTATATTATATTTGTATTCTATAAGTTTGAAATATATATTAATCCTACTTTTCACGTGCGATATTATTCTTCTCTAGAGTTAATATTATATTATATACTTAATTCCATTGCCGCTGTAATTATATTTTAGTTCCTATTTTATTTTACTTATTTATTTATATTAACTTATTATTATTTTTTTATTTTAATATTATATCTGAACTGCGACCGAGCACGAGCGCTGCTCATTCGGTTGTTAATACTACTGTATCTTCTTTTTATATTGCTTGTATTATTTTATTTGTATTTCTCTTTGTTTGTTTTTGTAATTATATTTCTTTATTCTATATATTTTAAACACAAAACATTCATACATGATGAGTTGGACAGTCATTTTATGATGAGGGTCTAAAGCAGTGGTTGCCAAACACCATGAAATCGTGACGTAATAGAAAAGCAACCCGCACACCACTATTGCAGACAAAATCCCTCTTCAGGTGATGCAGTGAATGAGAGTGCAGAGACGGACTGTGACCGGAATCATAGCTAATCTTGTCATTCGTACAGCGCCAGAGAATAGGCCTATGGTATGAACTGAGAAGCTTTTATTTCCATTTCATCTTCAATTAAGCCTAATTGTAAGTATTACCTATTCTTTCCTTCAGTGTTAGGAGACAAATGAATCTTACTGAAATTATCAACTTGTTCCGCACACATTATATCAATGACACCATCCAAACAAAAGTTAACAAAACAACTAGCTATGTGTACTAGGTTTCAAAGACTTTCCATTTTCGTGGGCAACAAAATAGCTAGGTAGAAGGTGTGTGTATGTGTGTGTGTGTTTTTTTTTTTTTTTTTTTTTTTTTTTTTGCTTCATAGTGCGTGTTGCGGTAATTTCGCCATTATCATTTGCACATGAACTTTCTTCTTTCAGATGTTATAGCGTTTTAGTTCGTTTTATTCTAAGACAAGAAAAAAGAATATGAAATATCTACAATATCAGAACAATAACCAGTTTCTGAGCATAAGAGCTTACATATTTTTATGTAAGAATAGCGTTATGTTTTATATATAAATATAGTAACTTTCGAGGAATATCACTTTTGTTGACGTCGTACAAAATTTTGTCCAATATTCTTTAGAGAAGATTAACTCTATATGCAGATTAAATTATTGGGAATCATCAGTGTGGTTTTAGGCGTAATAGATCGGCTATTGATCAGATTTTTTTGTATTCGACAAATATTGGAGGAAAAAAAGAGAGTGTAAGGGTACAGTACATTAGTTTTTTATAGAATTCTAAAAGGCATATGACTCTGTTAAGAGAGAAGTTTTATATGATATTCTTATTGAATTTGGTATTCCCAGGAAACTACTTCGATTAATTAAATTGTGTCTAGTGAAACTTACAGCAGAGTCCGTATAGGCCAGTTTCTATATGATGTATTTCCAATTCACTGCGGGCTAAAGCAAGGAGATACACTATCACCTTTACTTTTTAATTTTTCTCTAGAACAATGGTCGTCAGCACTCGCTAAAATGTATGTATGTATTTATTCACACTGCAAATAGGTATATACCCGGTGGCAGTGGTAACTAATTACACTCAATAATGGCAATTAATAATAAACGCAACTAATAAAATATTAATCATTAATAATAATAGTGATAAATAATAATGATTAATAATAATAATAATAATAATAATAATAATAATAATAAATATAATAACAACAACAACAACAAGGAGTATCCTAAATTAAATGAAGCACGATGAATGGGTAAAGAGTAAGCGGAGCCGTCCCGTGTGCCCCGTCGTGCATCAGAAAGAAGTAGAGAGCATATCCGCTAGCAGCTACTATTGCACCATAGTGCAGTGTGTTCTCCGCGAGTAAGAGACGCTAGCCCCAGAGTGCTCTGTGCTGATGACCGCTGCTCTAGAATATGTCATTGGAAAAGTCCAGGATAACAGAGAGAGTTTGAAATTGAATGGATTACATCAGCTGTTTGTCTAGGCTCTGCGGATGACGTGAGTATGTTAGGAGTAAATCCACAAACTATTAGGGAAAACATAGGAATTTTGCTTGAAGCAAGTAAAGAGAGAGATTTTGAAGCAAATCCCGGAAAGACAAAGTATATGATCCTGTCTCGTGACCAGAATATTGTAAGAAACAGAAATATAAAAATTGGAAATTTATACTTCGAAGAGGTGGAAAAATTCAAATATCTTGGAGCAACAGTAACAAATATAAATGCCACTCGAAAGGAAATTAAACGCAGATTAAATATGAGAAATGCCTATTGAGAAGCTTTTGTCTTCCAGTCTTCTCTCAAAAACTCTGAAAGTTAGAATTTATAAAACAGTTATATTATCGGTTATTCTGTAGCCTATGGTTGTGAAACTTGGAATCTCACTTTGAGAGAGGAACATAGGTTAAGGGTGTTTGAGAATAAGGTTCTTAGGAAAATATTTAGTGCTAAGAGGGATGAAGTTACAAGAGAATGGAGAAAATTACACAACGCAGAACTGCACGCATTGTATTCTTCACCTGACATAATTAGGAACATTAAATCCGAACGTTTGAGATGGGCAGGTCACGTAGCACGTATGGGCGAGTACAGAAATGCATATAGAATGTTAGTTGAAAGGTCGGAGAAAAAAAGATATTTGGGGAGGCCAGACTTAGATGGGAGGATAATATGAAAAAGGGATTTGAGGGAAGTGGGATATGATTGTAGAGACTGGATTAATCGTGCAAATGAACCGCCGAAAATTGAGTCAAAAAGCGGAAAACAGTGTCGCCTAATGTCAACATTAAGAAATAGAGGCGAAGAGAAGTTCAATGAACCTTCTTGAGCCCACGTCTAGCACCACCCATTTCGATTGGCTTGTGTGCAGTAAAATCTACGACCGCATTTCTGCAGTATAATTCATTTGAGAAAAAAAAAATAGTTACACTGAATCTGTAAATCTAAATAGCATCCGTTCTGTTGGAAATTAAGTTTGAAATGTAAAAGTTCAGTTGGAGTAAACCTCGGAGCTGTTTGTTCAAGAGCTTCGTTAGCCAATATCTGTCACCGTGGAGAGCAGTTTGGTCTGCCTTTGAGCGAGCTGCAGTGGCCAGTTCTAATGAGGGTTAAAGCTTTCTAAATTATAGAACGAATCGCTGCATCGGGGCAATAAAAACCAACAGAATACAGATGTGCTTCATTATGTCCGCGATATAAGGAAAAGACTGCTGAATCCGAAAGTATTGCCACTTATTCAGGTCAGATAGATGGTTGCGTAAAAAAAAAAAAAAAAAAAAAAAAAAAGCTAATGCTTTTGAGTTTGTCTCATTATTACTCATTATTATATGCCGAACTGATGAAATCCTCCTCCAGTAATGGGAAAATGAAAGACTTGGGAATACATACCATTTGCCAAATGGTAAAAGGGATGCCTATTGTCTCCTTAAAAGGGTGTTAAATTTGACAGAAGAGTTCAAGAAAATTCCATTGTTTGTGCGACACGTCTGTATTTGAATTAAAGTAATAAAAACAATATGTACCTACCCTCTCTAACACTGTACTGTATTCTATTTGACATTTATTTACATACATGAATGAATGAATGAATGAATGAAAAAACGTATTAATGAATGGATGAATGAATAATTGATGAAAGAGTGGCTGAATGAATGAATTTATTATTTTTATTTTAGTAGGTTATTTTACGACGCTTTATCAACATCTTAGGTTATTTAGCGTCTGAATGAGATGAAGGTGATAATGCCGGTGAAATGAGTCCAGGGTCATGCACCGAAAGTTACCCAGCATTTGCTCATATTGGGTTGAGGGAAAACCCCGGAAAAAACCTCAACCAGGTAACTTGCCCCGACCGGGAATCGAACCCGGACCACCTGGTGTGGACGAATGAATGAATGGATAAATGAATACATGAATGGATGGATAGATGAATGAACGAAAGGATGCGTGGTGAGTGAATGGGTGGATGAATGAATGAATAAGTGAGTGAATGAATGAAAGAAAAGTGGAAGCAGAAATTTTTAAAAGGTACGCAATCGCATCCTTGCAAGGGAATTTCAGGCTGAGAGGAAAAGTTTCGGTGAGCTCCAAGACTCTTGGCCACTTGTCTCACTCTGATATTAGCCGTTCCATTTGAAAGACCATAAGAGAATTTTGAAAGGTGGAAAGCCGAAAATGGACTTAACCTAATAGCACAGTCTAGTACATACAGACACGAAGCTCAATAAGTAGGGAATATGCATTCAATGACATTTGAACTTCAGTTGCTAGCCACTAGGATCGCTACTATCGCACAATCTATTGTTCCTAGTACTCTCAGTTGCTAACCGCTTGGACCTTTGTATCGCGAAAAATACAAAAAAACACCTCAAGCTTCGTGACTGTACTAGGCTACCAGATAATCATACCGTAGTTGACGCCCCTGGCATGGAATACTGATACGTCGCAAGGAATACTGAAAACAAAAGTTTGGTTGCGGATATGAGCGGAATTCAGCAGAGATGATGTTGTGAATTTTCGTAATCAGCATGTGTAGGCTGATGAAAATTCCCATAAAAAACCATCAGCACCGATTCTCAATCAACTTATGGGTAAGCGTCCTTGGCAATAGATTAATAGGGCCATACGTGCTACCACAGAGATTAATTGGGGCTCGTTATCAAGACTTCCTTATTAACGTATTGCCTACCTTGCTAGAGAATGTACCATGTCAGCAAAGACTACAGATGGGTTCATGCATGACGGCACACCAGCACATTTTCTACGCAATTAGCGTGAACACCTGACGCTAACATTTCAGGACAACTGGATTGATTGGGAGGCCCCACACCTTGGCCTGCTCGTTCCCCAAACCTAAATCCCCCAGACTTTTTGTTATCAAGAACAACCAGGTCAATTTCAAAGAGTGCGTGATTTCTTACGCCAAAGGGCAGAGGAATCCACTGCCATGAATGGACATCACATTGAGCACCTCCTATGAACAAGTGTTCAGATCTCAGAAAGTATGTGTTATAGGACTCATATTTATTAGACATTCTTTTCTTCTTGTTTTGATGCATAATAGCACCTCCTAAAATATTGAATACCTTTTTTTAACACGCTGTATAAAATATAGTAGATACAAACAAAATTTTGGCTCACATCTGAAAGAGTAGAACTCGTGCTCAGGGGCGGTAATATAATTGTTTTATAAATTCTAACTTTCAGCTTTTCTGAGAGCAGACTGGATGAGAAAAGCTTCTCAACCGAATAACAACAGGCATTTCCCATATTTATTCTGTGTTTGATTCCCTCCCAAGTGTCATTTATGATTGTCAGACAGAGTGATCACACCTTACTTACTTACTTACTTACTTACTAACTTACTTACTTACTTACTTACATACTTACTTACTGGCTTTTAAGGAACCCGAAGGTTCATTCCCGCCCTCACATAAGCCCGCCATTGGTCCCTATCTTCAGTAAGATTAATCCAGTCTCTATCGTCGTAACCTACCTCCCTCAAATCCATTTTAATATTATCCTCCCATCTACGTCTCGGCTTCCCCAAAGGTCTTTTTCTTTCCGGCCTCCCAACTAACACTCTATATGCATTTCTGGATTCGCCCATACGTGCTACATGCCCTGCCCATCTCAAACGTCTGGATTTAATGATCCTAATTATGTCAGGTGAAGAATACAATGCGTGTAGTTGTATGTTGTGTAACTTTCTCCATTCTCCTGTAACTTCATCCCTCTTACCCCAAATATTTTCCTAAGTACTTTATTCTCAAACACACTTAACCTATGTTCCTCTCTCAAAGTGAGAGTCCAAGTTTCACAACCATAAAGAACAACCGGTAATATAACTGATTTATAAATTCTAACTTTCAGATTTTTTGACAGCAGACTGGATGATAAAAGCTCCTCAAGCGAATATTTATTCTGTGTTTAATTTCGTCCCGAGTATCATTTATATTTGTTACTGTTGCTCCCAGGTATTTGAATTTTTCCACCTCTTACTTACATGCAATTGGCTTTTAAGGAACCCGAAGGTTCCATTTCGTACAATATTCTCGTCACGAGAGACAATCATATAGGGTAAATTAGGGTCTTTTGGACAGTCGGGCATGTTGGACACTTTGTATTTTAACGTGTTACCTCGCCACTTGTGGGCACCACATTCTGCTAGAAGTCAATGACAGAAGTAGCCCCACTCGTGGCTACTTCCGTCATGGACTTCTAGCAGAATGTGGTGCCCACAAGTGGCGAGGTAACACGTTAAAATACAAAGTGTCCAACATGCCCGACTGTCCAACAGACCCTAATTTACCCTACTTTGTCTTTTCGGAATTTACTTCCAAACCTATCTCTTTACTTCAAGTAAAATTCCCGTGTTTTCCCTAATAGTTTGTGGATTTTCTCCTAACATATTCACGTCATCCGCATAGACAAGCAGCTGATGTAACCCGTTCAATTCCAAACCCTCTCTGTTATCCTGGACTTTCCTTATGACATACTCTAGAGCAAAGTTAAAAAGTGAAGGTGATAGTACATCTCCTTGCTTTAGCGCACAGTGAATTGGAAACGCATCTGACAGAAACTGACCTATACGAACTCTGCTGTACGTTTAAATTATACAAAATGTTTTGTGATTCCGCCAAAATGAAATACGAGCTTCAAGAAGATTGTGGCGCTTAAAATTTTGGGAACTTCTGCCTCAGACCAATGCTCTTTGCCACGGGATACCGCACCCGGTGAATAATTGATTAATAATTCATAATTACAGAAAGGTATCTGAAAACGCAACACGGATTCATCCAATATGCAGAGAAACTAAAAGAAGAACTCGATATACCCAATCTCCTTCAACCTCTCATGCTTCCACGAAACCCACTTCAGATAGATATAATTCAATCAGAAATAGACCTCCCAGAACAAATCACAAAAAATCAACACAGTAAAGAAAATTTAAAACAATTGGCCCTTGAAACCGTCAACATCAGATATCCGGAAGACTATTGGATAAGAATTTATACCGATGGCTCAAAAACGGACCCTCAAGGAAATGTAGGAGCTGGTATTTTTAGTAATCTTTTTTGCTTCTATCTCCCAGTTGGTTATAATCTATCTGCCTATGATGGAGAAATTGAAGCTATACATGTTGCCTTAAATCAACTTTTATTCCATGTGGATAAATTCACAAACGCCGTCATCCTCTCGGACTCAAAAGCAGCCATTTTGTCCATAAATAAAACTGACCACCCCTACACAGAACAAATCAATAATTGTCAAAAAATACTTGCAACTTTAAAAGAACGTGGCAAAACAGTTGTGTTACAGTGGATCCCAGGACATTGTAATCTACATGGGAATGAACAGGCTGACACATTAGCTAAGAAGGGTGCCAATCTCAAACTAAACCCACGGAAACCTTTGTCATTTACTCAGTAAAACAATATATCAAGCAATTACAAAAAAATAATCACCAACAAGAACTGGACATAAACATTTCGCAACAACGTAGGAAATTACTGAAGGATATACCTCCTGAACCCAGAAGACTACCAGTTGCAAGCTTTCGTCTTAACACTGAACATGACATCCTGGGTAAACACCTCAATCGTCTTGACATCCTTCCATCAGCATCCTGCATTTTGTGCCATCAACAGGAAGACATGTATAGACAACATTTTGCAAAATGCCCTGCTCTGAAATCCTCCAAGGAAGTCGACCGCTACTGGGAAGCCAGAGCCCGAATGTTTTTAATTGCTTAATCCATAGTTTTGTTCACCACTTTCTTGTTTTTCCCTCAGTCAATGATAGTAAATATCATGTACTAGTCATTAGACAAATAAATAGTTCATAATATATTAGGAACCCTCAAATCGCTGTTTGAAGTTAACGAAGAAATATAGAGCTGTCGTTAAAAGCTTGTCCCTATTGAATTTTGTGCAGAAAATAAAACATACTCGTATGTTTAAAATGACTTAGAACACAGGTTTTATGTATATAAGAATCCATGAGTTATTATTGAACCAAGAAAGTGGTGCACCAAAAGAATGAAGGAACAAAGACATGAGTGGAACATTAAAAATATGAGAGTAAAGTGCGGGAAATTTATGAGCACGGTTGACATAGGCAAAGCGCTTCGTTTCATGTGATTTAAACCCGGAAGTATGGTCCTGTCATACAAAATATATCGTGTCTTGTCAGAATAGAGGACATAAATTATTGGTGTTTTATGAATACACTTGTCAGCAAATAAACAGAAGACAAGAGATTAATGTGCGAGTGTATAAGAGTACTGCACTCGCTTCACTTGCCGTGTGCGTTATTTACGCCTGCTAGTAGCTCATTTCTCTCGATGACAGCTCGAGAGAAGGCCCGAGTCTTATCAGCCCACAGAAGTCACGAAACGACTCGGCCTATACCGCGACCCGGCTTTGTGTGAGCAGGGGAGAGAGAGAAACTAGTGTGGAAAAGGGAAAAGTCAAAAGAGCATCTAAAGACAAAGAGAAGGGGCGAAAGAAAAGAAAACTAAGCACTTAAAGAAGGAAAGAGGAAAATAATTGCACAATCTAGTACTGTACTCCAACCAGGAGAAAATCTCAGGGGATGAGACGCAGCGGGGTAATGCTGTGAATGAATGTTGATGCCATAAGGTCACACATGTGGATACACGCATCTCCATTGGCTAACTCTCAAAGCACAAACGATAACACTGACACACACATATTTATACTACCCTAGGTACAAAATTATATCACGGTTAATCTCCTGGTCTTTTAATCCCTTCATACAGGAAATAACATATGCAGGAGAGCGCATGTTTTTTAAACTGACGTTATAACCTTAATATTATCTATCTACTTCGCTCCAATAAATGACGCAATAGTAAGCACATTCCTTTCACGGTTAATCTCCTGGTTGGAGAACAGTATATGCAGTCACGAAGTCAATACGTAGTTAATATGCATCCATAGATAGTTGCCAACCACTAGGATCGCTAATATCGCCTGATTACAGACAATGCGAAATAGTACCGGCACAGTCTATTGTCCCTAGCACCCTCACAACTCAAGCTTCGTGACTGTACATATTAGACTGTGATAATGGTATGGAGAGGTAGACGAATATAAACTAGAGTCTGAAAAGAAATGGAGGAATATAATACGAAAGGGAAGAAAAGAAATAAGAAATAAAGACTAAAAAGAACCCATGATTGAACGACAAATAACACTGTGCAACAGTGAAAATCTTTCCGACTTAAAAATAGCTATTGTCGAACCATCGGATCTGTACTCCTGTAAGATATGCGAACTGAACCCTAATTCCTTCTCAGCCTAGGTAATTCATTTCTCTCCCTGCATTCCTATCTCTCTCCCTTTCTCTCCCCCACTATTCACAATTTTGAACCTTCTTCCGGGACAGTTTATTTGCACTTGCAGTCCAGTGTTGTCAACTCAACATGAATACTGTAGCACGGAGTGGCGAAAGAAATAATATGCAAGTACGTAATAGCATTTTGCGATTAAGAGAAACAAACAGGTCAATATTTGTTTCCTATAATCAGGCAACGAAAAGAGCAGCTGCGTTCACAGGTGAGGCTAATTTTATTTCAATTAATTACGTATTAAAATTACTTACTTAACTAATAGTAATAATATAACATTTTTATGTAATTTATATTGGAGGTCAGAGCTCCTAATAAAGAAAATCAGGAGAGAGAGAGTCTGCGCAGGAGATGAAAAGCTAGAATCAGCAGGGAAGAACAGACCAAGGGAACCTGTAATTCTTGTAGATGAAAGAAGCTCAAAGATTGAAGAAATTACTGAAGGTTGCGAGAGAAGCAATAATTTCCAAGGTTGGAGAGAAACGCTACGGAAAGTGATTCGAGACATGGGATTTAGGTTTAAAAATGTAGAAATACAAGATGTATTTTGATTGAAAGAAATGATATTGTAGCAACGAGGATCAGTTATTTATGACACCGTTTGACGGAAGTTTGGCAACATCCCTATTCGGCAAGGTTCGTGGCCTGCTGTTTAACGTGGTGGGAGGAAAGCGGGTAGAATGGAGTGAGTACAGGCGTTAACTTTTCCAAGAACGACGACAGCGCTGAAGGGGCACAGATCCAATGGTCCGACAATAATTGTTATTCATTTCATATTGGAAAAAAAAAAAAAAAAAACGAAAATGACGTTCAAAACTTTGAGTTAGCTCTTGGTTCTCAGATATAGCCCAACTGTTTAATCAACTGTCCAGAGACAGGTCTGAACCTCACAAGTGATACCATGAAGGCTCCACTTATGCGGCAACTAGGCCAGGAGATAATAGGGTAGGGTGGCCACTACCTTTCTGACTCCACTGCATACTTCGCCGACTATAAAAATAGCTACATATTACACTAGTCCCTCGTCAACCAACTCACAAGCACGCCGTGTTACTTCAGTGTGCACGGTGCTCACGGTGCAGGATCTGTGTTGGCGGGAACGTAGCGCAGTGGCGGCCTGTTTGTGTCTGTAATCTGTAGTTGCGTTTACCATTACATTATAGATGATTGGACAGTAAATAAGAATACATAATGCGCTTTGATACACACTGTTCATTATTCCGCTCGTGCCAAAACTAAATTATAGCCTAAACAACCAAATGCAAATAGCCTACATTACAGAAATACAAATAATACATTGTACAGGGACATCATTTTATTTTTACTAACATTTTAAATATTAAATTGCCTATATCTCTGGATCAACGCCGTTTGCTACCCCCTTTCACGACTGGAGTTCGATGATACTGGCGCAATATACAAACAAATCACTTTACTAGGTATAGGAGGGAAGAAAATTAGTTCATCCATTTACGTAAACTAGGAAATATCGCAGTTTTGAGTTCGATAATTTCCATTAGGTTTTTGTTTA